>NW_010536765.1:0-24553 GCF_000687285.1 Phaethon lepturus | reverse complement strand
CAAGAGGAAATGGCCTCAAATTGTGCCAGGGATTGGATATTAGGAAATTATTACTATTGGGTTATTATTTAGATTGGATATTAGGAAAAATGTCTGCACTGAGCGGGTGGTCCAGCATTGGCACAGGCTGCCCAGAGAGGTGGTGGAGTCACCATCACTGGAAGTGTTAAAAAAAAAAAAGTTGATGGGGCACTTCAGGACATAGTTTAGTGGGGATGGTCATGTTGGGTTGACAGTTGGGCTTGAGAATCTTAAAGGTCTTTTCCAACCTTGAAGACTTTATGTTAGTCAACCATACTTTCTATTTTATGAGAGAAAGATTTGAAGCTCTAAGTGGTTTTTAGCCTTGAGTCAGTGGTCTAAGGTAGATCTTTCCATTCATCTTTCTGTTCATTCAATGTTTAGGGAAGTACAGAGCTCCTCTGTGATATTATCACCCTGTCGCCTTACTGTACAACGACTATGTAAGGGTTTTGACTTGAATCTTCACTGCTCTACATATAAAGGTTGGACTTTCAAGGTGTTGTTGGGATTGTAACATTAATGCAGAACGTGGAGATTTGCCTCTAGATAAAGACACCCACTTCTACATGTCTGTCAGTCTGTATGTATAACCTAACTAGTCTGGGTTAACAGGGTATTGATACTGGTGGATATGGGACATGGTCTATGGGAGACTCAGTGACCTTCTGTAGCATTGGCTAGAAACTGCAGATATGGCATGACATCTCAGACGGCCCTAGGTGCCTGGGATTGAGAAACTGAATTGCACTCCTAGTCAATACAGTCAATGCAGCCTAAAGAACAGTTCATCTTGCTCTAAAGAAATCACTTCATGGCTGATAAGATGAGTCACACCTCTGGGATCCTTCAGTTGTATCATCTGGAACTACATTGACTATGGAGACCAGGGGAGTGTAGGCATCATGCACACCTCCTTGAACTCAGTCCCACCTACAGAGCCTTGTCACTGGTCCTACTCTAGTCAGGTGGAGCTGCACAATGAGTAAAATACCTGTGTCAACTAGTGTTGTGAATTCTGGCTTATAATCACAACAGATGGTTAAATAGAAAAAAGCTTGGCAATATCCACACCATTTATTTTTTTGTTAAAATCACCAAAACTAATTCATCTCACTCGCTTTTCTGTTTCTGAACCCAGCACTCACCATCTTTGCACTTGGTCTCTGCAGGCATTCAGAGATGGAACTGAAAGCATCCTGGAGCTGATAAGATCACACCATAGTAGTATGTAACACCCACGCAATTTCCAATTTCTTCCCAAGCGTGAGAGTACAGTCCACTTGGAGAAACACAAGGTCCTATATTGAATTTTTAAACTTGTTGTTTGTTAAACTACTATTTGAAAAAGCAAAACCAGTTAGCTGCCCTTTCCTGGAGGCAGAACTATTCCAGAATAGATGGAACAGGATTAAACTAAATGTAAAGTCTTAATCATTTGTGAACATTGCACATCAGTAACAGGCTTTCCTAATACAGACTTGTGCCCTCCAATAAACAGATGCCTGCATATCACAGAAGATAATCAAGCCCAAAGTCTAGGAAAACTGTCTCCAGCCAAGACCACAGAGTTTTTATAATTAAGCACAAGTCGTGAATGCGTGTCAGTAGTCTCAATCTGGAAGACAATATTTCTGTGTGGTCAGTGTAAAACACAATTTTATGAAAGTGAAGGAAGAGCTGAATGGGCATTTATTGTTTACTCTTAGGAGGATCAGCAATGAGTCATTAAAACTGAGTTACTGTTTTAAAGTTTCGCCACGTTATGTCAGATTAATAAAAATTATCATTACAAGCACAGTCTCTTATATGATGAGACTGCTTACAACAACCCTGCTACTCCCTTTTCATGAGTCATTTGCTTTCTTCATTTCAATTCTGTCCTTACTTTCAAGAATACTGCAAAAGTCCGAGGCAAACTACTTTTTGCCAAGAGCTGGAAGATGAAGTTCTTCAGTTGTTAGCATTTGTGAAACAGAAGAGTAGCACTGACCAAAGCCAGGAAATTCAGAATTGATGTGCAGAGCAAGCCTTCAATAAAAAAAAAAACAACCACCAAACCTGCTTGTTCAACCTATTCTCAGTCCAAGAACCTCATTTGACTGACCTTTCTCTAGTCGCTGGCATTGCAAAGCTGAAGTTTTGCATCTTGCTTTAATAACACTGCACAGACAGGAAGAAATGCCAGAAGTGGGAAATGCAACGTCCTTGTCATGGTTTAGCCTCAGCCAGCAACCAGGCACCACACAGCCGCTTGCTCACCTCCTCTCCCCAGGTGGCATGGGGGAGAGAATCTAGAAAAAACCCACCTCACTGGTGAGATAAGAACAGTAAAGAAAGAGGAAATAATAATTAATAATAATACTGATAAAGGAACATAAAAAAACCAAGTGATGCACAATGCAACAATTGCTCACCTCCCAGTGATCGATCGCCTGTCCCTGAGCAGAGATTCCCACCCCCCTGGCCGACTCCAGTTTTATATACCGAGCATGACATTATATGGTTGGGAATATCCTTTTGGCCACTCTGGGCCAGCTGTCCTGGCTGTGTCCCCTCCCAGCTTCTTGTGCACCTCCCCACTGGCAGAGCATGGGAAGATGAAAAGCCCTTGACTTAGTACAAGCACTACAACTACTGAACAACTAAAAACATCAGCGTGTTATCAACATCATTCTCATACTAAACCCAAAACGCAGCACTATACCAGCTATTAGGAAGAAATCTAACTCCATCCCAGCCGAAACCAGGACAGTCCTTAGCTCGGTCTGTGAAGCAGGAGGACTGGCTTGCCGCTTGTACAGCGCTCATCCTCTGTCTTTTTCTACACCTTTTTTGTGTGACTGGTACTAACTCTGCTCAGTAATGTCTTATCTGGAGTTTTACTCTCCTAGTTGAACCACTCCAGAGGAAACTTCACTGTCTTCAAATTAGGTTCTGTAAACTGTTCCTGTTAAACCCACTAGCTGAATTTGGAAGTCTAAAAGACTAAACACTCTACACTTTAAGTTACAGTTTTGGACTGCTCCGCTATCAATTCATGTATTTCATATAAGCTATCAACTAATCAACAAATTAAGTTAGGAACTAACTTCCCTACTGCTTTCCCTGCATGCTTTTTTTTTGGCAGTCAGCAATATGTACTTGTAGGAGGTTTGGCTTTTCTTTCTCTGAAGGACAATATACCGGAGGGACCCTTAGTCTCCTACTAATGGAGCAGGTTTTCCTGCTCCATTTTCAATATTCTGGTGACTTTCACTGGTTTCTTGGTGTGCTTTTTGTTTATACATACAAATTGATTAAAATGTTTCCTTTTTTTGATCTTCAGATGGGTACCTTATGATCATGTCTCGGAATAGTTAACAGTTATTCTTGGTTTGTTGTGGTTGTTTTTTATTTTATTTGAAAGGTAAAGTAACGGTTGAGCAACATTTTGGAGCCATCTGCCTCCCATGTGCCTTGAGAAATCAAATGTCTCCGTATTGCACTGTGCTGCATGGATGCTATTAATACAGGCACAGTATCGCCCCAATGAGTGTAAGAAAAAATAATATCTTACGATTTTTACAGGCCGTTAATTCATCTAGAGCAATATATTCAATTAATGCACAACTCAGTTATCTGATAAAAGGTTAGGCATCAATATATCACACTGTACTCAGTGAAAAATGGCAACATTTAATGATCAAGCGTCGCTTCGAATACGCATTTTTATGATTTGCTTAGTAATAGCGAGAATTCTGCTTTCCTTCCACCTGACACTCCTTTAAAACCATGAATTACAATTTTTCAGTCTCCTCTTTTTCAGATCTGAACTAGTCTTTTTCCACGTTACTGTATGCCCATCTAAAATCCCAGCTAGGCTCCTACAAGCTGTGTGCAATGACGTTTCAGCTGAGTCCTTGAGGACCCCAATCTGAGACAAGCAAGCCACTCTTCCAGGAGCTGGCCGGTGGGAAAGCAAGCACATGAAAAGGCAAGCCTTGTGATTAGGGTTCTGAAGAGCTGGTTCAACTCCAGGCTAGGCTTTGAATATGACATTAAGACAGACACTTCACCTACCTCAGGCATATCCTCAGCTAGTATAAATTCCTGTAAACTCACAGCATCAGTGGTGGTACGTCAGCTTTACACCAGCTGCTAGGCTACTCTTTTCCCTCTGAATTCCCTTACATAAAGCGATGGCTTGTTTGCATTTACTCGGACAATGCTTGCTTTCTTTGTCCCCAGGTACATTTTTTTTCTATGAAGTGCGTAACCTGCTTAAGGGAAGGAATTCCTCTTACTGTGTGTTTGTACAAGACAGAGTACAACAGAGACCTGATCTCCCCCCGGCCTCTAGGCTTTGTAATACTGGTTATTCTTTAATACTAATTAAACATTCTAAGCTTTTCAGAAATGAGCGGTAATTCTCTTTTTGTTCATTTTATTTAGTGGACTGTAAGAAAATAAGCCTGGAGTCTCCTCTTCCTGTTGCCCAGAAACCTGGGGGACAGCAGAGTGCAGGATTTGTGGTAGAGCAGCAGTTTCTAGACAACCACATTTTTGTCTGCCTCTGTGTATTGACGTGATGTACCCCACCTAAAAGTATTAAACCACTTCAAGAATAATGTATTGGACACTCAGCACACCTTAACGCAGATAGTTTCAAAACTCACTTCAGTGATGGCGGAAGCAAGCTGTGGTCAAGTTAAATGACTTACCCAAAAAATCAGATGCTGGTGGTCTATCTAATGGGGGATGTCTTCCAACGCTCTTCATCAAGTCATCAGAGGTTTTTGTGCCATGCAGTAGTAACATTTCCATGGTTTGAACATAAAACTTTGTGTCCCTGCTCACTGGAGTGAACGAATTACCCACATTTTGGGAGCTCTCACTGCATTTCCATACAAGGCTGATGCTACTGAGCACGGGTGTTGACACTTAGCTACCAGATGCACAGCCTCACCTAAAATGGGGATTAACTCCCTACAGCTGATGAGTGAATTAATGCAAAGTGTTTGGGTTCCATCTAGTGGTTACAAACTCACCGACAGATGTGTCCCTCAAACCAGCTGCTTTTATCATACGCCTCTCTCCCAGGAGTATCAGGACAGCCGTGACATAACACATTTTTTACTATGTCTTCACCAAATATTTGGTCCCTGACTTAATTTCTGACCAATTTTTGACACTCGTAGGTCTTTTGTCTACCAGCCGCTGCTTTAGCTTTGTTCCTGCTCCTGGGAATCACAGGCCCCGAAACATCACATGAGAAGAAAAGCTCCAGCCCAGTAGCACAGCTGTGGTACAGCTGGAAAAGGAGATTAGGAAGACCCAAACGACAAATTCTTGTGCTTTGCACTGACAGCATGAGATCTGGTGGGTCTGATATTAAGCAGAGAACAATCCAGCCTCCACATTGCCCTGTTGTTCCTGATGGTTTTTTCATTATTCAATTTCCATCCTTTATGACTGGAAATTTTGTGGATTTTTTTTTAACAATCTAAACATTTGTTTTGGGTTGGAGCTTAGCTTCATTTTCATTAGCTTAATTTTTCCTTCTCTTTAAATTCTTATAATTTTCCTCTACTATTAGCTTACTCCACAGGCTCTAAATCACAGTAATCTTTCATCTAGTCCAAAGAGCTGCAAGCAATTCCTGCAGATTTTCAGCATCCCACTGTCTCACAGCACAGGGGATTACTGAAGAGAGACTGAGGAGCTCAAGAGACTTGCCATCCTGCCTTCACTGTACTAGTAACTCTTGTGAATTCAGGCTTATGCTAACAACTGGCAAATATTAAGTAATGTTGGTAAAGACTACTAATAGGGTGAATGAGTGACTGGGATAAAATGACTGTAGCAGGGCATGCTGGGCACTGTAACAAGCACCTTTGGCTGATGGCTGGAAGGTTTTGGCCTGCCGCAGAACTAGAGCACTAGGAGGAAATTGTAGTCTTGGACAATGCACTCAAAAGGGACCTGGCTAATCAGAATACTGGAATACAAAGGACAGTCTGTCTGTCCAACAGAAGTTCAAAGATAGATAGATAGAAAGAGCAGGAGACAAGGTCAGCCGGCCTTGAACAAGGACTTTTTCAAGAAAGCAAGAGAAGCTCAAGCCCAGAAAAAGGGCTTGTACAGAAAAGATCTGTTACAAGGCAGATGATAGAAAGCTACAAGGAGGCCTGAGGCAACGCAGCACAGCAGGGTCCACACATGGATGTGGTGCTGGAGGGGGCAATAGGTAGTGCTGGAAGGATTAACCCCTGTGACAAAATGCAGAACGTGCTAGACCAGATGGGGCTGATGAGAACAACACATCCTTTCCACACTGTTCTGCTCTCCAGTGTTCATATGACTGTAGCATCACAGTCCTTAATAGATTATCTGAGGTTTCAAACCTAACTCTTTAATGGAGGGTGGAAGCTGTTATCATTCCTCCACCCTTCCTTACAGAATTACAGAATAATTGAGGTTGGAGGGGACTTCCTGAGATCTGTTTCTCCAGCCTCCTATTCACAGCAGAGCCATCTTCAAGGTTAGATGGATTTTGCTCAGCACCTTACCTAGTCAAGCTTTGAGTAACTTCAAGGATGGAGATTCAAGAGCCTCTCTGGGCACCTGTCCCAGTGTTTGACCACCCTCACTGGTTTCTCCTCATCTCTCATTGGACTATCTCTTGTTCATGTCTGTTGCTTCTTGTCCTTTCCCTGTGCATCTTGAGAGTCTAAATCCTTCTTCTGTGTAACCATTTCCCTCCATGCTTTTCATAGTGGAATACACAATAAAGTCTCACCTTTGCTTTCTCTGCTCCAGACTGGACAGACAGAGTTTTCAGCCTTTCCTCATGTCACATACTAGAGCCACAACCAGCTTGATGGTCTCCTATTACTCTTGTGCCAGTATGTCATTATTCTTCTTGTACTGGGGAGCCCAAACCCGGGCACAGAACACCAAACTTGGTCTCATGTGTGCCAAGCAGAGGGGAAGGATCACTTCCCTGAGCTTGCTGGCTACACTTTTACTAACACAGCTCATGATGCTGTTGCGCTTCTTTGCCTCAAGGTCACATTGCTGGCTCATGGTCAACTGGTTGTCCATGAGGACCCCCAGGTTCTTTCCTGCAGATCATCTTCTTCGACAGTCAGCCCCAGCCTGTATGGTTGCATGGGGTTACTCCCTTCAGGTGCAGGACTTTGCATTTGCTCTTGTTGAACTTCATGAGGTTCCTGCCAGTCCATTTTTCCAGCCTGTCAAGATCCCTCTAAGAGGCAGGCGTACTTCTCAGTGTAGCAACTGTTCCTCCCAGGTTCACACAATCTGTAAGCCTGATAGGGGTGCGCTCATCATTTAATAAGATGTTAAATGAATTTCCAGAAGGGTTTGCTCCATAATCTTGCAGGAACTGCATCTTGAACTGAGGTGATTTCCACATGTAGGGACTTTCAGCACTGCTTCATTTAAAGGTTTGCATTATTAAGTTTTCCCTAGTACCTCTTTGCTCAGAAGGGTTGAGAAAAATGTGATCCAGAGCTGAAAATTTTCCCCTTCTTTTCCTACTACCACCAACAATGAGAATGCCACTTGTATTGGAAAAATTGCTTTTTGATTTAATTCTAGCACAGTCTTGGCTGACATAAGCTTACCTGGAGGATTTGCAGTTCTAACTATGACAGCAAGACCCTTTTGGGGGTGCTCATGGCCCAACCTTGGCAAATGACCTGAAGAAGCTCGCCTGTTAGAACAAAAATATGAGTGCACACAGGGAGTGTAAAGATCAAATATAAAAATTATCTGGAAGGCAGGTGCCCAAAACTGAACATGTTAGAGAGGAATGAGATCATCACCCAGATCAAAGAGTAACTGGGGAATTTCAAGGCGGTTTTTGAAACAAAGAAGCAGCATGCAAAGAAGTATAAGAGAAGCATGAAAATTTGTAAAAAGAGAGACCTTGGACTGGAAACAGCAGCAGCCAAAACCTGGTTTGGCTCTGCCAGAAGTCACTCTGCCAGCATCCCAACTCCTGCTCAGGCCAGGCAGTCTGCTTAGTCTGCAACGTAAGTGCTAGCAGGGGAACCCATACCTCCAGCAGGAAAAGCGGCGTTGGTTGTCCTGTGAGAGGAGAGGTTTGTACATATACCTGTCTGACTCGTGTGTGTGTGCGTGTGCATGTGTGTGCAGTTAGAATTTCTTGAAATTAGTGATAGAAGGATTTTAGAAATGTGTAGGTAGTTACTAAAGTTCCATAAGTGCCTACTATTGTGGTTTATCTGCTGTATCACCAGTATTGATCCTGAATGTATAGATCACTGATTGCCGGATAAATATGTGCTTCAATTAATTTATAAACCACTTTAATCCTGATTTTTATTTAAGTTATTTGAACTGAGCACTTCTTCCCTGAGACAACCCTCACAGCAAGGACTAGCCCAGATGCGTTGACCTCCTAACAACTATCTCCACCTTCTCTGATAGAAGGTGTCCCGCGCGGCCATGCATGTTAGTATGCGGTTAGTAAATGTGGTGATGTACGTTGCTGCTGGTCCTCCGCGGCTCTATCTTTGGCTGGAAGAGGGAAGTGAAAATCCCGAAACAGTAACACTAGAATCTAAATACAATGAAACAGTGCTGGCAGAAGTGGGAGAGATGATGAGGGAACTTCATCCAACGGCTCATTTCAGGGGGATACTAATCAAAACATTTTATCTGCCTAACTTCACAAAAGCAGGGTCTGTGAAGTCAGCTCAGTCAGCTCCACCAGACTCCTTCTGTAGTTCCCTGAGTGTTCAGCTGAAGCACAGTATAAGAAAGATGCTTTACCTTAGGTGGTGTGAGTATCTCCTTAAATGTCTGCTTGTTTGAACTACTGATGGTTAATAGCTCTGCCCTTAACTGGCTCACCTATAACAAGGATTGGAATAGCACACAGCTGACAAGAAGAAAAGGGCTCAAGTTTATAAGCTGTGGCATTGTCTGTCATTCACCGTCAAACCTAATGCTCAGTGCATCAACTGAAACTGTAGAAAGTCCAGTGCCTGTGTAATTAATATAGTCCCTGGACATCATGAGTTCCTCCAAAAAAACTTCTTCAGTACAAGTACTTCTCATAGTGGGCAGCAATAGAGAAAAGAGAAGTTTTCATCATCAGTGAATTCAGACTTTATAAATGGCAATAAACAGAAAAAAAAAAAAACCCAACAACTTTCAGAACTAGGAAAACTTGTAGAGAACCGCTAGTCTGGAGACAACTGGACAGATGAATGAAAAGACTGGTTGGTATGCAACGCACAAAGTAACGGTCTCTAAAGACAGCTATTAAATTTCTCTTCCACCATGAAGCCAACAAAAACAGTGACTGGAAACAGTTCAAAAGCAAGCCAGAGATTTCTGAACAGACTTCCCCATGAATTGTAGGCTTAAATTTGCAGTTTTGTTGACAAAGCAGAGTTTTAGCTACAGTGACTCTAGATTCTGCAGAGGTTGTAGGAATAGTCACCATAGTAAATGAGTAGGATTTTATAACTAACTCTGAGTAAGGGTAATCCCTCACCCACTAGGGAAAGGCTGGAATGATTTAGTGTTAGACTTGGCTGGTCTGCAAAAGAAGTTTCTAATCTGGAACTTCTTGCTAGTACAATGGGAGGGTGGCTGAAACCTATCTCAAAATTGGTTTTGGTGGTTGCTGACTCTGCTAACCTTTAAAAAAATTGTATGCTTTGCATGACAGTATGCTTATTTTTGTAGAGAGCTGAGATTGTTGAAAATAAGTCCTCTCTTCTATTAAAAAACAAATACTGAAACCCAAAAACCAGGTATGATTGCCATAGCACCTGATCAGCCTGGTACTTTGGGGCCATATGGTTAAATTTTCCTCTTTTGGAGGATTTTTTATCGGGACTTTGTTTTGTGTGCAGTACAACTTCCTTTCTTTTCTTCTTGGGGTTTCACTGAATAGTCATGGTGGACGTGATGGCTCCTAGCTCTAGAAGCCTAGTACAGTCACAGTGACAGGGCTCTGTCAGGCATAGGAGATGTCCCAAAGCATAGGAGAGAGGGAGCAGGAGGCTTTTTCAAGAAAAAAGGGGAGTGGATTTGATGGAAGCACCCAAATCCAAATCCAGCCTGGGAGCTGTCAGCGGAATAGATTTGTTCTTCACAATGGAAGAATCTCCCTGAATGGCTCAATGGTGATCCACTAGTCCTAACATGGCGGTTTATTTTCATTGCTGCCTGTTGGGATCAACCCATAAAAGCTGCAGTGACTAAGAATACCACTGCCCTGTGTTTTTCTGAGGCATCAGCATTGGCCAGATGTGTCCTGTTCTCGCTCCCACAAACCATCACACTACAACATACACTAGAAGGGTGGCCGTTGGGTTGCTTCGGGCTTGAAGCTTGGTCATGTCACTGACTACAGAAAGAAGGTGGATCTGGGCTTTCTGGAAAGCTATTCAAGAAAATCCAGGCAATGTTAAGCAAGGCCTCCAGGCAAACATAAGCCATGAACACTGCCAAAAGAGTAAAAGTAGCATTGGAGTGAGAAACAAGTGGTAGCCACAGAGATTCTCACGTCATGGACTAGTGTGAGGCCACGCTATACAAATATACATCAATAGGGAGGCACCATCGCTTCACCTGATTGTTCATAATTTTCCTTCTCTTCCAAATGAGGAAGAGCGCAAACCAACCCCTCACGGCAATAGCACAGACTCCTGGCACAGAACAGCTATGGATGAACTTACTAGCCACAGCACTCTGATGTCATGCCTTTTCTAGGCGTTTAGTGGGTCACAGCAAAGAGTTTAGCTGGCTGAGTCCAAGACCAGCTCCTTCACCGGCCAGAGCTGTTGTGAAGAAAGCTGGGAGTGAGGGCCTGTCCCTCCTTTCCCTTGGGAACCGATTTTAAGCTGAGGCTTTACTGCTGGCCCCTGCCTGCATTACAGAGGCAGTAGCTACGTCCATGCTTGGTCTTGGACCTTCGCCAGTCTGGCCCTGACCTGGACCCAGAAGCTCTGCTTCCTGGCTTGTTCTTGGACCTTACCCTGTCACTTGCCCTGAGCTGTATCTGACCTTGACTGCTGTCTCCAGCCCTGATCCCAACCTGGACTTGCCAACCTGCATCTGGGCTCCCTGTCAGCTGGTTCACCTCACTACCACTCCGCACTGCCGGCTCCCCTTCCCACGGCTCCCTGATGGCTGCAAGGCAGTGCAGCAGTTGGAGAGTGAGAGAAGCCATAGCCACACGAGTAGCCATCACTGCACACCACTTGCCAGTGGCCAGGCACAAGCACGGCTGCAGTGCAGCTGCAGCCCAGCACAGGTTGGGGTGAGGGACAAGACTCTCGGCTTAAACACAGCTCCTAAGAGAAGTGGGGGCAGCCCCCACAGAAATGCCTGCCAGCTCGTCTCAGAGAGCTCTGTTCAAGGCCAGGCAGCTACTTATCAATGTTGGCCAAGAGTCCAGGCGGACGGGCTTCCAGGGGCTCGGGGGGTGAACGCCGCCAGAGCCCTGATGGTTACTTTTATCCCTGCAGTAATGGCTGCAGGAAGAGTACTGGGTAAGGGAGGGCACCTAGTCTAGGGAACACATTAAGATACTCTTGCTTATGCCACTTACTAATGGCTACGCAAACAGAAACCAGTTTTGTCTGAGAGAGGTTGAGCTGAAGGATCTGCAGAAGTCAATGGTTGAAAAGCTACCATTGTGAAGTTGTACAGTTGGGTGATGAACCGAAAGTAAAGTAAGCATATAATGATTTAAGGTAAGAAAGGTTATATGGTCCCTATTAATGGAGCAACAAGAGCAATCAACCTTGTAGAATTTTTACAATAGGTTCTGGAGATGGTTTAAAATCAAGTGTTCTTCAAAGGCAATAGGGTGTGTTCCAAGATATCTAAAAGTTTGGTCTTTGACAACATCATGCTTCTAGTGATATAATAACTGAAGCGCAATGCACCTGTGTTACTGTATTCCCACAGAAAAAAAATCACAAGTCTATTGTGAAGGAACTAGCCACTGGATTTGGTTTACAAATGCACATGCACAAAACACGCTTAAAGAGAGAATCTCCTTTCCTTAGGAGAAACCTCCAACTTACATCTTATGTCTTACATTTGCCAAGTCTGACAGAGGGGTTAGAAGATCTGCTAAGGGTTTGGTTTTTCATGAAAGCTTTCATGATGATTAGAAACTGTGTTAAACTTATGTCTTATTATTTTATTCTGCAAGTATAAATACAATGGTCCTTACAAAAATTAATATTATGTGTGTGGATATTAGTTACTCACACAACTAACTAGCCTTTCTTTATCTTCATCTTGCAGCATACAAGTCTCACCTTTTGTTGCGCTGAGACTATTAACTTTCACTGAAGGCCATCCTTTCACCCAGGTTCATCCTTTCCCTGTGCACCCTGGAGAAAAGTCTGGCTCTGTATCCTACCATCGGGTAGTTGCAAAGAGCAATAAGGTCTTCCCTTTGCCTTCTCTTCTCCAGTCTGGACAGATCCAGCTCTCTCAGCCTCTTCCCGTACACCATGTGCAAGAGCCTCAGCCAGTTTGGTGGTCTCATGTTACTGTTGTGCCAGGACACTGATGGGCTTCTTTGCCACAAGAGCACATTGTTAGCTCATGGTCAACTGGTTGTCCACCAGGACCCCCAGGTCTTTTTCTGCAGAGCTTCTTCCTAGACAGTCAGCCACAGCCTGAATTGTTGCATGGGGTTATTCCATTCCTGGAGCAGGACTTTTCATTTGCTTTTGTTGAACTTCAGGAGGTTCCTCTCAGCCCACTTGTCCAGCTTGTCTAGATCCCTCTGAATAGCAGCCATGCCCTTCAGCATATTGACAACTACTTCCATTTTGGTGCCATCTGCACTCTTGCTGAGAGTGCATTCTATCCTATCATCAAGGTCTTTAATGAAGACTTTAAACACTACAGTCCCAGCACCGATCCCTGTCAACGTCCAATACTCTCTGATCAGGTTCTTTGAGATATTCCATGTGAGGAGGGTTTAACATCAATTTTACTTATCTGAAGATAGTTTATGTTACACTGGAATTGTGATTTAGCAGGGAGATACAAAATGTACTGAAAACACAATACAAATGTGAGTTACACTTAGAAAAATATAGAAATTGCAATACACAGTTCAATCACAATACCAATGTGCTTCCCATTACTGGTCTTTATAATATGTTCACCATCATGACAGTCTGCGTACCCAGTCCCAAGGAAGGAATACTGTTGTGAATGAGTTTTTTAGGCCACTTGAAGAATCACCACCGGAGATACTAGAAAAATAAGTTATTTTAAGATGAATTTGTAAAATATTTCCCTACTTGTAAAATATTGCCCTACAGGGAATCCCCTGCTTTTGACAGTGGGATCGAGTGCACCCTCGCAAGTTTGCAGATGACACCAAGCTGAGTGGCGCGGTTGCCATACCTGAGGGACAGGATGCCAAAAGTATCAACTAGGCCAAGTTCAGGGTCCTGCACTTTGGTTGGGGCAACCCCTGGTATCAATACAGTCTGGGGGATGAAGGGATTGAGACCAGCCCTGCTGAGAAGGACCTAGGGGTATGGGTGGATGAAAAGCTGGACATGAGCCAGCAATGTGCGCTCACAGCCCAGAAGGCCAACCGTATCCCAGGCTGCATCCAAAGCAGCGTGGCCAGCAGGTCGAGGGAGGGGATTCCGCCCCTCTACTCTGCTCTGGTGAGACCCCACCTGGAGTCCTGTGTCCAGCTCTGGAGCCCTCAGCACAGGAAAGACATGGACCTGTTGGAGAGGGTCCAGAGGAGGCCACAAAAATGGTCAGAGGGATGGAACACCTCTCCTGTGAGGACAGGCTGAGAGAGTTGGGGTTGTTCAGCCTGGAGAAGAGAAGACTGCAGGGAGACCTTATTGCAACCTTGCAGTGCTTAAAAGGGGCTTATAAGAAAGATGGGGACAGATTTTTTAGCAGGGCCTGTAGCAATAGGACAAGTGGTAATGGTTTTAAACTGAAAGAGGGCAGATTTTGACTGGATAGAAGGAAGAAATTTTTCACGATGGGAGTGGTGAAGCACTGGCGCAGGTTGCCCAGAGAGGTGGTAGATGCCCCATCTCTGGAAACATTCCAGGTCAGGTTGGACGGGGCTCTGAGCAACCTGATCTAGTTGAAGATGTCCCTGCTCATTGCAGGGGGGGTTGGACTAGATGGCCTTTAAAGGTCCCTTCCAACCCAAAGTAGTCTATGATTCTATGATTCTATGACTTGCTCATAATGCCAATAAAGTCGATTTTAGTGGATGTTCTAATTTGTTTAGGTCATCGGTAGCAGTAGTTAATTTGTTAATTAGGACTTCATCATCTATGCTATTCAATACCCCCAGTCCTGTTGCTAAGATACCAGTCACATCTCTCCTTGGTCATTTTGGAGAGGTGAGGGTTCGTCCATGCAACCATGCCAACCATCCTGTATAAAATGTATTCAGGTGTAGTGAGCAGGTAGGTTTATTTGCAGAGATATCAGTTCCACCCGTTTGAGAGACCATGAAAGGTTGAATAACACTTGCTATTGCCCTATGTTTTTAATTGTGTAGGCACCAGTGTTATAAATGTGAGGAGACAATTTGATAGGATGCTGAGTTGGTGAATATGATTGTTTGATATCAACCTTGAATTGAAGACCTAGGTTGGAACGAGAGTTGGGGTCTGTCCAAAGGCACATTACGAGTGCTGAATGTGGTATAGTAAAAGTATACCAGCATTTGTGTTTGAAAGGACAGTCATATCTGTGTTGTTTTGCTCGACATAATTTACAATAATGTGCCAAGTTGCCATGCACTTAGTGTGGTTTTCAATTCGGCATCCTATTGAAATGGTGTCTTCTTTGGTTGCCTTTAAAGATGGAATTTGTTGATTTTCATTTTCATCTTTAATGAACCATTCTTGTTTATGGAAGGTGGCGTGTAGTACTACTGTTGATAAATTTAGATTAGGTGTAGGTATGTCAAAAAGTATGTATGCATCAATCCATGGCCACACTGTCATATATGAATTCCACATTTTGCATTCCATAATCATGAAATCACACAATAGTCCTACATCATGATTACCCCAGAGGCAGAGTGTGAGAACAGGTTGTGTAAAAGTGAAACTGCCTCCTGTAAAAGAAAGGAATGAAAATATTTTGGAGTGGAAGGCCAAACAGGTTACCCCTTTTATGACACAGGATAAATCCATAGAAGTGGGTACAGTGGATAAGCAATGATAGAAAATCCAGGTACATGTTTTCTCCAATATCCTAAAGTACCCATAAGCTGTTGTAATTCTTTTCAAGATTGGGTTATCTGCAATTGTTCTATTTTATTTAAGATGTCCAGTGGAATTGCTGCACTACCTTGAATCCATCAAGTACCTAAAAATTTTACTTCTCTGGCATTTGGTCCCTGGCATTTTCCAGGTGGGACTTCAACTTCTGCTTGGTGTAGTGCTTGCCACACTGCTGTTGCTGCTTCCCCCACCATTTCAGGGGAGGTCCCTCCGATTAGAATAGCATCTATATATTGGCACAGTTTCACATCTTGACGGAGTGAGACTGTCTTTAAAAGTTCAGCAAGTGCAGCATGAACAATCGCAGGTGAATGTTTATATCCCTGTGGGAGTCTGTTAAAGGTGTATCGTACACTTCCCTAGTAAAAGCAAATTTCTCTTTATCTTTTTCTTGTACGGGGACCATAAAGAACATGTCTTTTATATCTAGTGCTGCTATCCACGGGTGTGCAGCTGCTTGAAGTGAGGCTGTTAGAGTTGCAATATTAGGTACTGCAGCTGTTAGTGGGGTTGTGTTAGTATTTAAGCGCCGGTAATCAATAGTTAATTGCCATCTCCCATCCAGTTTTCTGACTGGCCAAACAGGTGAATTATACGGGGAGTGGGTTCTGGAGATGATTTGTTGTTTTTCCAAATCTACTGTTACCTCAGAAATTCCATTTGGTGCTGCAGCAGAAATTGGATACTGCAGGACATTAGTAATTTTTGAATCGGGGAGCGGAGGGACTGCGCAGAGTACTCGCACTGTAGCCTCCTGATTTTTATCAGGGTTAGGGTCGATTTTTGAACCGAAGGACCACACACTGCCATCCAGCAGGCACCAGGTTTGGCCATTCAAAACATCGAAACTCAAAATATTTTCATTGTGATCTTTAACCGCAAAGCGAGCAGGTGACATATGCTTCTTGCCCGGGAGCCATAAATTAAGCTTGGTGATTTGGCAAACAGCACTTGCTCCATTTACTCCAGTGATTTTAACTCTTTGCCATCCGGGTTGTATACCTAGTTTAATTTCATTTTGTTTTGCAATGAGTTAAGGCTTGAGTACATCAGGGGCTCCCTTAATTAATGGCTTTAGCATTGCATGATCCACAGTTGCTGATATAGGAACGTTGTGAGGGCCGCGTTCATGCATAGCCTGGATACAGACAGCTTTTGTAATAGCTGTGGAGAGCTCATTTAAAGATTTAACGGGTATTAATAGAGGCTCTCCTCTCTCTAATATATCTATTCCTCCAGCCCAGTACTACACTCTACTTGTTATCAAGTAGGGAACATTTTGGGGGTTTGGGGCCAGAATTTAAAAAGACACCAGGACCCCAGAATCCATTGGCTTCATCGCCGTTTATTAAGATTCTATCTCCCTCAGTTAGACATACTCACCATAAATACTCAGTTTCAGTTTCGCTTGGCTTATAGCCATAGCATTCTTGTAAATTAGCCATCTGAGTTGGATCAAATGGCGTCATTTTTCAGGTATGATCTCCTGCTCCACCCTGAGGTCCAGTGGTTTCTTCTGTTTTTATAATGGGTCTGACTTCACTGCTAGGGGGATTTGAAGGAGATAAAGAATAATTTTTTTCTGGTTTGCTATCATCAGAGTCAACCCATATGTTCCCATGCCACTCCTTAGGAGATACAATTAATTTCCTAACGTGCACAATGTCAGGGGGACGGGGAGCCTGCATAAGCATCATTTCACCTTTTCTTCCAACTTTTGTTTTTTCTGCTTTTCTTCATGTAACAGTTTCTGCAGCTGCTCAGTTTTCGAATATGGTATTAATTCAGCCACTTTTCTGCCTTCTATTTCTTCCTTTAGGTCCTGCCCCCTTTTATTGTTATTCTTCCTATCCTGACAAGCAGCTTCTAGGCAGGTGCCTAACATTTTGCAAATAGTTCATTTTCCTTTTTTGTCCTTTATATGGTGCCTTCAGCTGTTTTTCCATGGCTTCCCAATCATGCCAATTATCACAACGCCATTCTTCTGAGAATTTGGGACTCGGACTTATTCCATGTTTTTGTAAGTAAAGTAATCAGTGATACTACTTGCCATCCTGCCAACAACGCCAATTTGTCATGAATGTGTGGTTTGGGCCACCTAAAGAATCACTGCCAGAGATATTAGAAAAAGAAATTACTTTAATATGAATTTGCAAAAAGCACAAGAACAGAATTCGATGGCAAAGTTCACTCTATCACTTACTCAACATAGAAAAAGCATACAAAGGGAAATCAAATTAGAATTGGTTTAGAATGATTTACACATGGATCAGGGGAAATGATTTACACAGGGTCAGGGTTGGTGTGATTTATATAGGGATTGGGGAAAGAAGACCCTCCCATTGAGTCACAATGTTCAGAGTTGACCTGTCGAGTCACGATGTTCACAGTGGACCCCCTTGCTTTTTAAACTTCTCAGAGAGGAGTCTAGATGACGCTGAATCCACTCTTAGTCCCAGACTTAGTCAATGGTTTATATCTAAAAGGCAAATTTCATACCCGCACACACAGATACAGAGATATATAAAGGTATACCTGTTAAAAATTCCCCTTGAGTTCAGTGAAATACTCATGTCAAGTGCCTTTACATTTCTCAATGTGCAAGGGTTGAGCCTCAAGGAGTGGGGGTTTCAGCCCAGGTCCCCTTGTCTGTCTTCAACAATGGTCCTCCGAACTTTGCAAACTTGAGGGTTCATGAGCTCTAAGAGGCGTCCCACTCAGAGGGAGATGCTGGTCGCAGCCCGCTGTGGTCCAGGAGAGCTCAAAGCTCAAAGGGCTTCACTTAGGACCACTGTTTACAGGGTTGCAAGACGATTGACTTTAGGCACCAGTAAATTTCCATCCTGGTCACAATTATTTGCAGGTAATTACTGGAATCCCTGAAATTCCAGTGATGATGGAACTGATCCACCTGAGTTACAATTAGATAAAATATGTTCCAGGGCTATCAGGGGATCATTAGTTACTCCCACAATGTAATTCCTGGAATGGTCAGTACCATTCCTGACCTTAGCTACACAAGTGTGCTTGGTACAGTCAAGGGGCTCTTAACCACCAAACTCATTGCAGCAAGGCCAAGGCTTGAAGGCTTGATGAGAGTTCCTAAGGTTGTAGAGTGGTCCAGGAGCAAAAGCAGTGGGGGAAATGCACCACCACAAATACGTGGGTTGAAGCCAGCTCAAGGTCATTTCTCTATTTGAAATCCTTTAGTAACCTATTTAGTTTTTATACTCTATGTTGGGCTGAGCCCATATTCACTCCCCCATGCTGGTCTGGCTAACTTGGGGAGACACTTGCGCTCTTTTAAGGAACTCAGAAGCATTTACACCACCAGCTGATCCATTCAACTGACATAGCCAGTTATCTAAAACAAAAGCCACCCTCTGGTCCCCTTTGTGTTGAGATAAAGTCAGCTTCTTTGTAACAGCTATAGTCAGTCATACCCTGTGTTACTCTCTGAGCTTCATGGGCACATTGCCCTTGGCCATCTCCACTGAGCCTTCTTCCATTGTAGGGTTTACTGGTCAGTCACAGTCCCCTGTCATGCTGTCCCCCAAACACACTCACTCTGGCCCTTGTGCCCACACTTCTCTTCAGGTTGCAGTAACATTGAGGTCTAGTTTCTGCCATACACCAAAGCTTCTGAAGAAGACAGAAAATGCCACAAAACAGAATACATTTAGCTAGCCAAGCAGCAGAAAAGCAATAAATTTCTCTGACACCTCTGCAGGCAACTACATGAAGCTCACAAACGACACATTTATTTGTAGAGAGTTAAGTGTTTACATTTATTTATTCATATCCTTATTGATGTGTAATTGCAGGAAAACCAGCAATTGCCTACAAAGTCATAACTACCTTTACCATTTTAAGCATATTTGGAAGAGAGCTTCCATGTCAGCTAGGATGAGCAGGATTAGGGTTTGTCTTCCATTTTCTTTCCAGATACTGTCCTAGATTACTTCCTAATCTGTCTTTCTAGCTATTGGTCCCTTTGCCATGGTTAAGGGAAGACAGCTGGGGAGCTAACAGAACAGAGGGGGAAAGAGGGTTTGGGATTCAGGAAAGACTTGAGGAGCAGCTGAGGGAATTGGGATTGTTTAGTCTGGAGAAGGCTGAGGGGAGACCTTACTGCTCTCTACAACTACCTGAAAGGAGGTTGTAGTGAAGCAGCTGTTGGTCTCTTCTCCCAAGTAACTAATGATAGAATGAGAAGAAATGGCCTCAAGTTGTGCCAGGGGAGGTTTAGATTGGATATTAGGAAAAATTTCTTTACTGAGAAAGTGGTCAAACATTGGAACAGGCTGCCCAGGGAGGTGGTACCATGTGGTACCAACACATCACTTGGAAGTGTTCAAAAACCAGGTAGATGTGGCACTTTGGGACACGGTTTAGTGGGCATGGTGGTGTTGGGTTGATGGTTGGACTTGATGACCATAAAGGTCTTTTCCAACCTTAATGATTCTATCATTCTATGACCATTTTGCTAATGAAGAAAATGAAGAGCAGAGACTTGCTATAGGAGCCCATACTCTGTGGAGTTAAACTGGACAGGATTGTCTGTCCCAGGACAGTCATGGGACTTGTGTCCTGGGAACGCTGGTCTTCATTGGTAATATAGGCCATTTCTGCTGTTTCTTCTGGTGCTTTCACATACACATATTTTCATTCATGCTGCACTCATATCAATCTGTGTATTTCTGTTTAAAATTCCATCACTGGTACAGCTTTTACACACAGTCATAGCCAGCCTTATGCACAGAGTTTATTTTCCTCTGTAGAGAAGTATCTTCTCAGGAAAAAAAAAATCTGCTAGGAATACATTCATGTTATGAGGTAAAACATCAGACTGCCATTCTGGTTTTAAAGGAAAGTCATTTCACCAGCACAGATTTAAAACCCACAGAAACAAAAGCCTCTACAATAAGCTCTGGAAGCTAAAACCAGTGAAATTGTTTCTGGTAGAGGAAAACATCTCATGCCAGAGGCAATATCCTGAGAGGCGAGGCTGCTGCAGCTCCCTGTCGCCAGGTCCAGCTAGTAGCAAGACTGAAAATATATTCCCAGCAGGCACATGCCCATAGAGGACATGCATACACCACATGCACACACACCACACAAATCACAGACACTCAGAGCGCTCACTTGAGCACAGCCAGCACCATCAGCCTCACCCTGTTCCCCTCTCTGGCTGAGAAGGACGGACGTCCAGTAGTGAGAATATATATATATATGTACAAGGTGGATCCCAGCAACTGGACTCAGACACTCAGTCTGCCCCTGGATCCCAGTCTCCACAGTTACTGGCACCTGGACATACAAGCCCGCAAGGTGTAGCCCTACTCCAGTTGCCAATACAGACCATCACACACACACACAGCTGGCCAGGATCTTCAAGGTCCCATAGCCGACCCCTTTGTGCTCTCGTCCCTAGAGACAAACAGGTCCCCTCATATCCAGAGCTGGTCCCTAGAGATCCACTCACCTCCAGCTCCCAGGCCACTTCACCTGCGCACCAGCTGGTCCATCATACACTCACTTACACATCCGTACTCACTCCAGTTGCTGGCTACCCCTTTATTTTCCCACCCTTGTTCTTCCCCTAAACATCCTGTAATAATCTCATAATCTCTTATGTGATCTCAGACTGCTTTTCCCCTGCATCTCAACCCTTTTCCATCCTGCTCCTTTTCCTTCCCCCCTGGACAGGTGCCTGAGAGGGCTGTCCCTGCCCAGCCAGACCCTCACCCCGACCCACTCCAGCAAGGGACCTGCACAGGGTCACAGTTACGATTTACAGTGAAGCCAGTGTCAGCCCAGCCCAGTCCCTGTGCTGGGGACAAACCCGGTCTGAACTGATAGCAGTTCTTGGGTGTGCATGGGGCAGGCACGTCAGATGAGAAGACAGCTCCCATCTCCCACCAGATGAGCTTTTATCACATAACCTACAGTTTCCACAGAACAAAAAACTCAAAATGTTTTTTAAATCCTCAGGCAAATATATATGCAGCCTTAAGCTGATCAGGCAGACAGTACATAACTGGGGAGGGTTGTGTGAGAAACGGGGGAGGGACAAGAAAGCAAAGGTCCCAGCATATTCTGCAAAATGCTATTTGAAACAGTGTGGGGAAACCAGAACAAGAATAATAGTTGGTTGCATGGGAGAGAATAACTCTAAGGTGAGCCACAGCTGAGACCTGAAAAAGGGGTCTCAAGAAGTAGAATGGGGCTGACAATAAGAGAAACTGAACTAGTCACGTGCTGGAAAAGAGGGGAAGTCGGTTTGGCAGCATCATTCCCAGGGTGTTTCTGCGTACTTTAGCCATCCCCAGAGGGCCAGAACTGCCGATGTAGTCAGAGCTACCAGGCAAGCCAGGCTGCACAGGCTATTTAGAGCAGGAATAGCCTCTTCTTCACACATGGCAGAGCGGGTCTGCAGGATTGAGTGTTCGCACTGCAGATACATCAAGCAAGGCAAAATTTTGTTCAAAATCCAGCTGCCTCCAGTTAAGCTGCAGAAGTTGTGTTTCAGTATGCACTCATTTTGCTCAGTTCTCCCACTTTTATTCACATTCATTCAATTTATTCAACTTCATTCACCCTGTCAAACCCTGCACTCACAAGCACCAAGGTGCATGCATCCAACGGGCCTGGCCAGGACCCATGCTGTGTGCAGAGCAAGGGAAGATGGGCACCAACTGCCACCCCCTTATGGCATCTCTTGAATTATTTTTCACTGGCAGTGGCAAACTGCCTCGGACGGGTCTTTTATGCCCAAGAGGGTATGAAAGCTCGTGGGACCCAGCAGTTACTGCGGTGGCATCCTTGCGCTTCACAGTCTGGCTACATCTGCCTCCGCACACTTAAGGCAACTTGCTTGCCTATTTTCTGTGTTTCTTCATTTTGATTTTCCAAGGCTATGGTCTGCTTCCAGCTGGACCAACAGGAAAAGAAATGGCATTTGTCATGTGCTGTATCTTCCTGCCATGTCCAGCTGTCAGACTGTAGGGCCTTTTGCAGGCAAGTTGTTTATGCAATGTACATTCAGAGCACAGGTCTTCCTGGCTTGAGAGAAACAACATATTTCTCAATTTTACTGCCTTAACCTGTGCCTTTGGTTATCAGCATGGGCTGTTCTTTCAATCTTTGTTCTGCTATTTCTTCTGGTACTTACACACACCCATTTCCTTTCATATTTCACTCATACCAATCAGTATTTCAGTTTCAAGTCTCTGAAAACTGATTCAGCTTACTAAGGAGTCAGGTGAATACCAAAGCTACAGCAAACAAGGAGATATTACAGCTGGAAACAGTGGACAGCAGAAAGAAAAATGTGCAGGGACTGCACTTTCCGCAGTGCCAAGATGTTACATCAATGCAGACACTTTTTCAGTGGTTCCTAGCTTTAAGCAAATGGCTTGATGTTTAGGGCTGGAATCACTCACTGCCCTGTGAAAAGAATACCAATTTGGGACTCCTCAATACAGTGATCCCTTCTGCCTCACCGGTTGTGTTGTTTCACACAAAAAGGTTCTGTTTGAAGTTGGTAAGGAAGTTGAGTATTTGGGGCATTTTTATTTGCAAAACATTATACCAACAAAGAGAATAAATCCAGTAACGTTTCTTTGTTTGCTTACACTCGGGACTGATCCAAAACCCTTCTCAAGTGTATTTAAGTGTAGAATAGAACACACTTGCCAAGATTGTATTTGCAGCTTCTTTCTGCTTGCAGTGCTTCACTTCACTTTCCTGCTCAGTGCTGTTAACACTGTGCTAACAAAGTATCTAGTAGAGCTTCCCTGCCCACATAGTTCAGATTTCTGAGTGGATTAATGCACAAATGCATGTTTTCACTGGAACTGGATGAAAAACTGAAGACAAATAAAAATAAGCAAACGACTGAAAGGTTTGCCTGATTCATTATTATTATCTACTTTTGGAGTTGGCAATAACATTGCTGACGTGCTGTGTGAATTTTTTTCTACCTTATCAGTCAGTCTTGAAACTTGAGTATGGATCTGAGTTTTATCATCCTCGACAACCTGCTGACAACCTGAGAATGCACACATGCATGCCTAGAACATAAACCAGCCCAGAAGTATCAATTTACCTTTTTAAAGCTAGAACTCCTCCTTCTACCTCTCCTTTTCTATTGATTTCTTGAAATTAGTTCATTTGTTCAAGTATAATAGCAAGAAGGCAAATATGGGAAAATCTGCCCAATGAAAAGATCTTGGTATCTCCCCTTCAAGAAAGAAAGCAAGCGAAACAACAGACTGTATCATCTTGGTCCCATTACTCGAGGTGGTTCTCTTTCTATGACCTGAACAGCTATCGTTTGTACAGCAACGGTGTAGTTTCATGTGCTTTTCAGATTAGGCAGTAGCTAGCACCAGGAAACACAGCCTGGCATTCGCTTTGCTTTCGAGGTTAACTTCCTGGTCCAGAGGGAGCAGGTGATACTTCTCTGTTTCTTAAGCTTGCATTGCTGAACAGTTTGAATACATGAACTCATCTCCAACAGATTTAATGCTCAGCCCTCTCCCCCTCTTTCCAACTCACTGTTTGCCGTGCTTCTCCCCAGTCCCGCAGACCCTCCCAAGCCCTGCTGAAGCAGGAACCAGTCGCTTCACACTGCCTGCCAGGACACCTGCTGCTGCAGCCAGCCTGGATCCACAGCTGACTGCCAGTCTGGAGAAAGAAAAGTAATGTCATTGCTACATAAACACTAGAATTATTTGGGTATGCTAAGTTTTTCTCTTACGTTATAGGAGCTTAATGCTCAGTATAGAGCTTAATGCTCTGTACTACATTTGTGCTAGTGTTATGCGTAGGTAGAGGGAGCAGAAGTCAGAAGGGAGGCGAGGGAATCCTTCAGTGGACGGGGGTGTTCTGTGCTGCACACACGCTGGGAGGGACTAGCTGGGATCCATACTTGATACATAGGGACAGATGGCAATACTACATACAGAATTTCATCCAGGCGGCAGCTCATCACCAAATCCAAACATCAGAAACAGCAAAGAATCCGGCATAAAAGAAAAAGAAAAAGAAAAAGAAAAAGAAAAAGAAAAAGAAAAAGAAAAAGAAAAAGAAAAAGAAACCCCCGCGCCCCTTTCAACCACTGCTTCTCTCACGAGTGCTCTCCCGGGTGGTTTTCGGCCGAGGAATCTTCCAGGCTCCCCTCGCGGGGCTGGGCGCCGGCTTCCCGCCTCGCCCCTTAGCGC
>NW_010536764.1:0-1599 GCF_000687285.1 Phaethon lepturus | reverse complement strand
AAACCTGTTTGAATTCATGTCTTCCTCTCTTATAACCATTTAAAAAGTCTAAATTCAGCTGTAATACTACTGATTTTTAACATATTGACTTTCAAATCAGTCTAACAGATTTCTCTGTGAATGAGGTTTGCTATTTTCATGGGAAAATTGTCAACACAATAACAAACTTCAAACAAGTATATAAAAAAAAGAGAAATATGAATCTAATTAACACATAGAACTGACCGAGTGATATCCTGACACCTTTGTTATTTCATTTATTGCATACACATTGTTAATTTCTCATGAAGAATTTTGTTGTTATTCCCCATTGCATTTCATATGTTAGCACTTTCTGTTGGGAATTAGATTGGAAAAGAAATAAATTGCAAAAACCTGCAGTCGAAAGGCTGGCACTAGTACTCCTCTGGATAGGTTGTAACCTCACGACATGTCAACCCATCTGTTGTTTCAGAAAACTGGGTGGACTTCGATCTTCACATTGATAAAGACTTTTACAAAGACTATAAATATTGCCATTGTAAATAACTTTTTAGACCCAAACAAAAATAGCTGCTGTGTGGTGTACCATTGCAAGGTCTTTGTTTAGGAATTTAGGTTCCTCTCTTCACTTCAAAATTTACAGTTTTAAAATTTCTTAAAGCTAAGTGCAACACAACAGTTAAATTGTAATGCAATGGCTTAAAACCTACAACGTTACTTTCACATGCAATGTTTTATGCAAAATTGTACACTTGATCCTGCAAACCGCTTGTACTTCACCAATACCATCACTTTTCTTCTCCTTGCCCTCAATAGCATCTGAGAATATTCCATGCATGCTTTGGAAAAAAAAAAAAAGATTATAAAAATAGGTTTGGTCAGCCATTGTAGGAAAAAGCTTTATGGTATCTTAGAAAATAATAACCATTCATTAATTGTGTCTACCTTAAAATTCCTATAATGCTGACTTTGAATCTCCGGTTTAAGTCTAGAAGTGAGGTTTTTCATTTAAAAGATTATTTGTAAACCACAGCTTGATTTAGGCTTTCAGGTGCTTTCTGTGTCTTCACTGTAGTTTTGTAGTTGACTGTGGTGTCAATTTACAAAAATAAATATAATATAGCATCAAGTCTGTCTGGAAATGCACGATTTGCTCTGTGTATATTGTAACTAAATGGTTAGTATATCCTAAGGCATGTAGTGTCAAACATAGCCCATAGGTATGAGGTTTATTATTTTTCATGTCTTCAAAACAGAAAGGAAATGGTGACAGAAAGCAGGGTTAAAGCATACTGTTTTGTGAATGTTTTGTTTTGTTTGCTCAAACCTTCATGTTATCTTATCCACAAAAAATTATTTCATAATCATTTGTGCCTGATTTGTCACATTAAATAGAGACTGAAACTAAATGTGTCATAAATTAACTCATTGAAAAATCAGCATTATGGATATGATACAAGCATATATTCTGTTCTTTAAAACCCAGCTGACTCATGTTAAGGAAGTGAATGCAAAGGACTTCTTTTTTTCCCATTAATGCTGAGTTTAACAACACATGGAAAAATTAAATAACATCACAAACTACCTAATGCAGTGAATCCAGATGTACTTGAGAGC
>NW_010536763.1:7043-14733 GCF_000687285.1 Phaethon lepturus | reverse complement strand
ATCTTTCCCTGTCCTTATCTTGACCCACAAGTGTCTCATTATACTTTTCTCCCCCCTGTTCAGCTGAACAGAGGAGTGATAGAGTGGCTTTGGTGGGTACCTTGCATCCAGCCAAGGTCAACCCACTAGACACCTGATTTAGTGTTGCATATTCCATTTCAGAATTTATTCAAAATAAGTTCAGTGCAGCTACTCAGAACACAGAGATTACAAAATCCCTGTTGGATCTCAGCTTAGAAATGTGTGAATGAAAAATGCCATAGAAAAAATAATTATTATTAATAACAGTTCATTTATTTCATTCAATTTTATTTTTATTATGCTAGCTCCATTCCTTTAATCAAACACCTGTGCTCAAAGGTTTATTCTGAAACTAATTTCTACCCCTTAATTTAGTCTGCCTTTCAGTCTGAGTCTGATTTATCCCAAATAACCTTAAGCTCGTAACTGAGATTCCCACTTAACTGAGATTAGTTACAGTAGGAAAAAAGTAGTCTTACCTGTCCTAAATATTTCAGGGATACAGGCACTTCTAAAGACTAATTTTTGTGAGGTGTAATGAATATCTACATCTGTTTTGTCCATTGACAGTGAGAACAGAAAATGTTGACGTTTACATGCAAAATCCTTCCCTATAAAAACAGTCCAACATGCTCTAAACTCTTCACTATTCCATCAGAAAGATGTGTAGATTCATGGATTCTTCGGTCAAAAGATCTCACAGAATCGTACAAATAATTAGGCTTGAAGTAACCTTTGAAGATCATCCAGCCATCTGCTGAACACAGAGAGCTGCAAAGCTAGATCAAATTGCTCAGCTTCTCTTTCAGACAGTTTTTTAAGATGTCTGGGAATTAAGACTTTTCTCACCTCTCTTAACAACCTGTTCCATTGCTTAACAACTTCTACTGTGATGATTTTGTTTTCCTTATATCTAATGACAATTTGTTTTGC
Organism: Phaethon lepturus; assembly: GCF_000687285.1. Lineage (NCBI taxonomy): Eukaryota > Metazoa > Chordata > Aves > Phaethontiformes > Phaethontidae > Phaethon > Phaethon lepturus. The sequence goes on along the minus strand of NW_010536763.1, from coordinate 13,779 downwards.
TGCAATTTAGGACCATTGCCTCTTCTCCTTTCTCAGTGTATCTTTGAGGGGGGTCTGGTTCTATCACCTCTGTCATGGCTGTAGCTGGAGACTGGAATAATACTCCCCCTTAGCTTTCTCTTTTCCAGATTAATGTACATGTAATATATTCCAGCCTTCTAACTGTTCTGGTCATCCTCTTCTGAACTCACTCCTTTTTTTGTACTGAAAGGCCAAAATTTGACACAAGACTCTATACAGCACTCCATGAGTGGCAGGTGCAGAGTAACAGTCACTTCCTAAAACTTGCTGGTTGCTCTTTTGTTAATGCAGCTTATTATGTGGTTAGCCTGGGTTGTCAAGAGGGCATACTGCTAACTTGCACTAGCAAGAGTCCAAGTCCTTTTCCGCAGAGCTGCTACCTAGCTAGTACTGGTCCATGCAGTTATTTTGCTTTGATGAGCGCATAGCCTAATCATATAGTTCAGACTCTTACAAAGCTGTTAAACTGCCAGTACCAATCCCTGAGGAAGTCTATCACTAACCATCTACCTGTCGGACTTCAGATTAATGACTACCAATCTTTGACTCCCATACTTCTGACAGTTTTTCATCCACTTTGTAATCAAGCCATCCAACCCAATTTTTTGTAATTTGGCTAGAAGGAAACTATTTCAATAGGAAACTTTGGTAAACTATTCTAAAAGCTCTGCTATAAGGTAAATAGCATTCACTGCTCTCCTCTTGACCAGGGAGCCCGTTATTTTATCATAAAAAGCAATCAAGTTGGTCAAGCATGGTTTGCCCATCATAGATATGTGCTAGCTGTTACCAATCACCTTCTTGTCCTTCAGATAACTGGGAGTAGCTTCTTTGAGGCTTTTGCTCCATAATTTTCCCTGTGGTGGCAGTGAAGCTGCAGTTCCCTGAATCCTCCTTCTTGCCCTTTTCAAAGATATGACATTTGCCTTTTTCCAGTCATAGCCATAATCTTTCAAAGATGCTAGAGAGCAGCTTTACAACGGTATCAGCCAGGTCCCCTCAGTCCGTTTGAATGTATCCGGTCACAACTCATAGAGTTTTACAAAGCCCATTTATTTAATCTGCTTCTATCTCAGTCCTACTTTACTGTACTTAGCAGTTCTCTCTCCTAAACTTTACTAATAGGCACACAAACCTGGGATAACTGTGAGTAGTTTTTGTCAGTAACAACTGAAACAAACACTGACTACCTAAACTTTTTCTGTAGCCTTCAGCACAAGGAATCCTGCCCTATTCAGCAGCAGGCCCATGTTTTCCTTGGTCTTCCTCTTGCGGACAGTATTCCTTTCTCTTGTTGACAGTGCTGGCCTTGACATCCCTCACCAGTTTTAACTCCAGCTGGGATCTGGCCTTCTTAATTCAATCCTTGGATGCCTGGACAATGTTTTTGTATTATTACTCATAGTTCCACATTGAGCCAAGCTGGCCCCCAGCCATACCTGCCTGTTTTTGTGTAGATCAAGATGGATCATTCCGATGGTTTGAGAAGGCTGCCCTTCAAGATTTTGTCTTTCAGGGCAGCCTCCTGGCATTCGTACCTACCAATTCCCCAAACAAACCAAAACCTGCTCTTCTGAAACGGGATCTTTACATTGCTGTTACCTTCCTTGCTTCCCTCAATGCTACCTCATGGTCACTGCAGCCAAGGCTGCTTACTCTTATGTTCCTGACCTGTTCTGTTTTACCTGAATAATGTATCCAGCATAACATCTCTCTTAGTTGGTCCATTCAGCAACGGCAACAAAAAATACTTATAGCAGTTCTAGCTTAACCTTCTGTATAGTACCAGCCAGAGAATTTCACCCTTGACGCCAGTGTTGAACCTGATAATATTTCTTTGATTAAAGCATCTTTTCCAGAGAGGTATTCAGTATTGATCTGAGCTCCAAAAAGTGGTGAATAAGTCAGTTTTGAAGATAATTTTCCTTCTTCATTAAAAATGGATGCTTATTTTTTATTTGAATTGACCTGACTTTATCTTTCAAATTTGGTTATTCTTCTAGTCTTTTCTGCTAGGTTAAAGAGCCTTTTGACACTTTTTCTTACAAAGGAGCTTACATGGAAAAGTTATAATAGTGCTGTAAATACGGATGATCAAGTTTTCAAGCTGGGAGAACATCTTTAAATATTTTCTGTTTTCTGGAACTTGGAAGTGTAAAAGTTTCAGTAAGGGGAAAGAGCAGTGACTCCTGATGTATCTAAAAGTTTGTCTAAAGGCTTGAGCTAGTTGATTCAGGCATTCACCGAGCCGATTTGCTCATTCTTTGGTTCTGCTGTATATGTAATAAGCATTGTTGTGGGCCTCAGGTAAGACTTGAGCTGGAAAGTAATAGTATAACCTTATCAGAAGCAAAGAGTGTAGCTTCTGAAACAATGACTTTTACATAGCAAGTGTGATAAATGAAAGTACTTTCCTCTTGTTTAAGAAACTAGGTTTTTATGAGTTTATTGTAGGATATTTAGAGGGATGGCAAAATCCTTTATTTGAGTTTGTAAATTTTATTGGCACTAGTGTTCTCATCTTCTTTTTTAATCCCAGGATTTATTGCTTTTTATTTCAAAGCAATAAGAAGTCGAGACAAAATTCTCAGCACAGTGTTTCAGACTTTTCTGCTCAGCCGTAGAAAGGTGTTTTTGGATTTCGTTTTCTTCAGTTTAGCTGACATGTTGAACTTAACTCTTTATGTATCTGTACTAGTAGTCATTTAAACATAGAATTTTAAACTTCATAATTTAGGAAGGAGTTTGTTTGTTTGTTTGTTTTGGGGGGTTTTGGCAGGTTGTGAGGTTTGTTTTTGGTTTTGTTTTGTTTTCCCCTTAAGTATCTCTCTACCTTTCTTTGATTTAGGATTTATGAAATTAATTGCATGCATTTTTAAGATTTCCTTCCTCATTTTTTATTCTTTTTTTTGTGGATGTTCAGTTGTTTCCTATATTTAGTCAGCTACTTAATTTTTCCAAACTTGTATGTTATTTTCAAAAGCAACTTTAAGCCTTGGAGTTCAACATATTAAAGTATTCTCAGAATGATAGATGACAATCTTCTGAGCTCAATTAATCTGCAATGCAAACTGATTTCATGATGTTATTGTCACAATTTAAATAGTCACTGAATACTTTTTTAAAAATCCATTTTTCTTTCACTTATTAATATGAACATCAGTTATGAACTTCATTGTGAATGCTGTTTTTTTCACTTACACATAGTAAAAGTAGAAAAGTCAGTTTAATTTCCTGAGCTTGTTTTATTCAAATCTGTGTTAGCTTCTTGAGTGCAGAGCTTAGCATTGAGCATTTGCTGTTGGAGAGTTCTCTAAATGGGAAGAGCCAGGTAAAACTGGTGGAGCAGAAAACAAGAGTCTGAGCAGTTCTCCAGCTAAAAGATTATGCTGACTCTGAAGTCTTTTCTAGGGCCTTTTGCCATCAGTGGGCAGTGCTGATTCAAAGTCAGTGGATTTTGATTTGGCTTAGTGAAATCATGGATGAGATCCTCTACAAACAGCAGTGGGCGGGAGCATCACTTACTTCTGGAGCGTGCTACCAGCATGTTTCTTAAGTGCAGACGGACAAAAAGTGCTGTGTGAATGTCAGTTTCTGTCAGTAGGTCACTTCAATTTCCACTTCTCACATAACAACTTTGATAAATTCACAGTACTGCAAGCCATCAATGACCTAAACCAAAGTACATTCAATGAAATTAAACAGAACATAAAAGGAAAAATGTTTCAACATAGGTACATGAAATTCATTTACTCACAGAAGCTTCGGCCATTAGTATTAATTTTCTAGATAATAGTCTAGAATCCCTCTATCATCATCAGTGAAAAAGAAGCATTTCTGTAAGGTCATGCATGCATTCTCAAAGTGGCATAGCAAATACATGGGAAAATCTCATATAAAACTGATTTTCTTTTAAAGATCTACAGATGGACAAAAATGATTACTTTAAAAGAGAAGCCAAACAAAGTTGTTGTACAAAAACTTATCTCCCATAAACTTTTATTACAATTTTTTAATTGAAAGAAAGAACCTTTTTATCCCCATCACACTAAACAGTTTAACAAGTATTATGAGCACCAACAAGCTGGAAAGAAGAACTCTTCCTTATTGGACCCAGTCTTCATCCCATGGAGCATCTTGTTATGAAAATACAGCTCTAATCACTGACAGCATTCTATCCTTTTCCTATTGCATATCCTTCTGTACAGCAAACCTGCAAATGGGTGCTGATCCTGTTGGACTGAAGGACAGGATATTTTCCTAAAAAGCAGCAATTCCATGATGAACTTGGTCAACTAAATTTGCAACTGTTGACAAACTAGTTTCTGCAGCTACCAGAAAACAGTCTTCAGCTTTATTGCAGCGGTGAAAAACATTATGTTGACAAGACCTCTCTGCTTCAAACACTTGACTCTACTTTGTCACTTAAATTATCCATCAAGAGCCACATTTTCTAATGAGCGTCCTTTGATGTCTTGTTCTTCTTAAAGCTAAGTATTTCAGTATGCCAAGGTGACTTCAAGGAGGAAATGCACTTAACTTATTGTTCATTTGAAGGGCTTTTCTTGTGGACAGCATGATTATCTCATCTTGTCAGGGAGGTGGCCAGGGGTTAGCTTTTGTTCTATCTTTGTCCTTTTTCCTCCAGCTCCAGTTTCTTGTTCTTTCTCTGGCAGAATACAAATCAAGGCAATGATGACTGTTGGACAAAATGTCCATCATCTTTCTGGTGTGTCTCTCTATCAAGCTATAGTAATCCAGAGTCCTTTGTAACAGCAAAGTGAATGCAGTATTGGCACAATCAAATAATGGTAATGAATAATGTTAGTTTATGAGACTCTCAGATCCCACAATAAAGGTGAGAAAAAAAATGGAACCTTTCCACTTTGATAGGTAACAGCTAAAAAGAAGTGTCCCACAGCTAAGTTTTTCTAATCTAGATACTGGGCTGCTGTATTTAGATACAGCTGCACACTGTAAAGTCAAGGGTCTTGGGATGTTCATCTAAGACTTCAGAAATTGGGATTTTCCTTTGCTCGTTATAGATCTCTTTTTTGAATTCAAGCAAGTGAACGATCCAGATCTGCATGTGCAAATGATATTTTTATTCAACTATATGTTATTTAAACTGCTATTCAAACATTTGTCAATAATTATGTAACAACTGTAAATAACAAGACAAAACACTAACGAACAAAGCTAGGTTGACCATATAGTTGTGTAGCTTTCATTTTGAGGCAGGCATATATTGTACATCTACCTAAATTCCCCCTAAAGGGACAAGGAGGTCTTCGCTTGCAAGCTAGCAGCTTTTATTAGCAGGGCTTTAAACTAGACTTGAAGGGAGAGTGGGATAATATCAGGCTCACCCACAGCAAGATGTGGAATAACACACCAAGGTCAGAGGTTTTTTTCAAAACAGGACAGCCTACACAGCACATGGCTTGCTGGCATCAGATAGGATTCAGCTTTCTCAAAAGGACAAGAGGGTCTTTGCCTGCAACAGGGTTTATTGACAGGGCTTTACGTTAGACTCGAAAAGAGAGGGGCATAATATCAGGCTCACCTAGGACAAGATGTGGGATAACACACCAAGGTTAGAGGAACAGGGTGCTAGCAAGGACCCTCAGCCTGTTACACCAGAGAAAGAACTCAGAGGAACTAAAGAGGGGTTCCTCTAAGACGACACCATGGCCGATAGCCCAGCTGAAGTGCCTCTACAGCAATGCACACAACATGGGCAACAAGCAGGAGGAGCTGGAAGCCACCATGCTGCTAGAAAGCTATGACCTGGTTGCCATTACTGACATCTGGTGGGAGGAATCCCACGACTGGAGTGAGGCTATTGATGGCTACACGCTGTTCAGAAAGGACAGACAAGGAAGGAAGGGCAGAGGCATTGTGCTCTCTACATCAAGAAATGGATAGAGTGTGAAGAGCTGTCTCTGAAGAATAGCCACGAGCAGGTCTAAAGTTTATGGGTAAGAACCAGGGACTAAGGCAACAACGGGAACCTTGTGGCTGGTGTCTACCACAGGCCACCCAACCAAGGGGCATCTATTGATGAAGACTTCTGACTCCAGCTACAGGAGGCATCATGCTCACAGCACAGCCAGACTCTGGCTGAAAAGAGACGACAGCAAGCCGTAGGCAATCCAGAGGACTCCCGGAGTGCATGGAGGAAAATTTCCTGTGCCAGGTAACAGACGGCCCTACCAGAGGGGATGCCACACTGGACGTGCTGGTCATGAACACATGTGAGCTAATTGGTGATGTCAGTTGGTGATCCTGGGCTCCAGTGATCATGCACTGTTGCAGTTCGCAGTCCTAAGGGATATGGGTCAGGCGAAGAGTAAAGTCAGGACCCTGAATTTTAGGAAAGCAAAATTCCATCTCTTCAGGGAGTTAGTCAATAAGACCCCCTGGGAAACTGCCCTCAGGGACAAGGGGGCCAAACAGAGCTGGCAGACCTTTAAGGACACTTTCCAGATTGCTCAAGAGCTCTTGATCCCCAGAGAAAAGAAATGAGGAAAGGAAGGCAAGAGACCAACATGGCTGAGTGGAGACCTGAGGGCAAACTAAGGGACAAGTAGGAAATGCACAGGCAGTGGAGGCAGGGACAGGTGACCTAGGATTAATATAGGGACATTTTTCAGTTGTGTAGGAGTGAAGTCAGAAGGGCCAAGGCGCGGCTGGAGCTGAAATCAGCAAGGGG
>NW_010536763.1:0-6995 GCF_000687285.1 Phaethon lepturus | reverse complement strand
GCTGAACTTGGCAAGGGATGCAAAGAATAAGAAGGGCTTCTACAGGTATGTCAGCCAGAAAAGGAAGGTCAAAGAAAGCATAGCCCCCTTGATGAGCAAGACGGGCAGACTGGTAACAAAGGATGAGGAGAAGGCTGAGGTACTCAACGACTTCTTTACCTCAGTCTTCACTGAGGCAAATCTCTCTTTCCACACCTCTCGACGGGATGGACTGCAAGACAGACTGGAGAAACAAATTGCCTCCCACTGTAAGAGATCAATCTCAAGACCACCCGAGGAACCTGAACATGCACAAGTCTATGGGTCCTTATGAGATACCTTCCATACTCCTGAAGGAACTGGCTGAGGTAGGTTCCAAGCTAATGTCCATGATACTGGAAAAGTCATGGCACTCAGGTGAAGTCTCGGGAGACTGGGAAAAGGGAAACATTGCACCCATTAATAAAAAGGGTAGCAAGGAGGACCCTGGTAACTATTGACCCATCAACCTCACCTCTGTGCCTGGGAAGATCATGGAACAGGTCCTCCTAGAAACTTTGTTAAGGCCCATTGAGAACAGGAAGGTGAATCGAGACAGCCAGCATGGCTTCTCCAAGGACAAGTCCTACCTGACCAACCTGGTGGCCTTCTACAATGGAGTGACCACATCAGTGGAGAAGGGAAGAGCTAGAGATGTCATCTATCTGGACTTGTGTAAGGGTTTTGACACAGTCCCCCACAACATCCTTCTCTATAAATTCGAGAGAGATGGATTTGATGGGTGGACTAATCAGTTGATGAGGAAATGGTTGGATGGTCACACGCAGAGGGTAGTGGTCAATGGCTTAATGTCCAGATGGAGGTGAGTGATGAGCAGTGTCCCTCAGGGGTCCGTTTTAGGACCAGTACTCCTTAATATCTTCAGCAATGACATAGACAGTTGGATTGAGTACACATTAGCAAGTTTGCAGATGACATCAGAGTGGTGTAGTTGATGCGCCTGAGGGATGGGATGCCATCCAGAGGGATCTGGTCAAACTCAAGAAATGGACTTGTGTGAACCTCGTAAGATTCAAGAAGGCCAAGTGCAGGGTCCTGCACCTGGGCTGGGGCAACCCCCAGTATCCATACAGGCTGGGGGATGAAGGGATTGAGAGCAGCCCTGCCGAGAAGCATTTGGAAGTACTGGTGGATGAAGAGCTGGACATGAGCTGGCAATGTGTGTTCGTAGCCCAGAAGGCCAACCGTATCCAGGCCTGCATCCAAAGAAGCGTGGCCAGAAGGTTGAGGGAGGTGATTCTGTCCCTCTACCCTGCTCTGGTGAGACTCCACCTGGAGTCCTGCATCCAGCTCTGGAGCTCTCAGCACAGGATAGACATGGACCTGTTGGAGAGGGTCCAGAGGAGGCCACAAAGATGATCAGAGGGATGGAACACCTCTGCTGTGAGGACAGGCTGAAAGAGTTGGTGTTGTTCAGCCTGGAGAAGAGAAGGCTCTGGGGAGACCTTCTTGCAGCCTGCCAGTACTTAAAGCGGGGCTTACAAGAAAGATGGGGACAGACTTTTTAGCAGGGCCTGTTGCAATAGGACAAGGGGTAATGGTTTTAAACTACATGAGGGTAGATTTCAACTGGGTATAAGGAAGAAATTTTTTATGTGGGTAGGTAAATCCTGGCCCAGATTGCCCAGAGAGCAGGTAGATGCCCCATCCCTGGAAGCATTCAAGGTCAGGTTGGATGGGGCTCTGAGCCACTTGATCTAGCTGAAGATGTCCCTGCTCATTGCAGAGTGGTTGCACTAGATGACCTGTCCTACGTAAGTGGAAAAGTGAATCAGAGAGCAGTAACTGTAGGAGTAATTGCACTCTACTGACTCTACATTTTTTTTCCAAAACCTACCGCAGGGGATTTCCACCATTCCACCATTTTCCCTGATATGGAACCAAAATGGAAAATACTTCCCTGCATGAAACATGAGCTAATTCCCTCCAGCTTGATAACTCAGGTTTATAACCTGAGACCACATCCAATTTCTTGTAAGTCAACAAAAGCCAGAGTCCATGAAATCTATAAAGGATTTGTGACATCTCTTCATCATATTTTTAGCTAGGTATGTATCTCTTACTCTTGTCCTTATCTTTATATCAGAAGCTACTCAATGTGAGCCTATGTGAATGGATATTTTCACCTGACTTTTTTTCACAGCTATTTCTTCCAGTACCATCTGCAGTGTCTTTAATATCAATACTTAGCTTAATTTGGTCATTCACAATGGCTTTCCTTGTCACTTATGAAACAGTGAAATTTCCTTGCACATAGCAATTATTTTTATTCATGCGTAGTCTGCATTGTCAGAGCCTCATGAAGATCATGCTACCTTGATGTGGTCAAACATAGATCATGAAAGTAAAACCAAGAAAACTAAAACCATTCATTTAATGGAGAAAGAAAACAAGTAAGATAAATGAAGGAAAATTCTGGAAAACAATCAGCTCAAGGAAAGTTTTGCAAGATTAAATTTGAGTTTGGGAAAAGTGACTGAGGCAAATGACTTTTGATAGGTTTTGAAAACACGGGGCAAAATCCCTCTCTTCCCCTGCCGCCCACCATCTTGCTAGAAGTCTTTCAGACATCCTTCGATTAAATTAACAGTTTCTGGTTGCAGGCTGGGAGTTAATATGATTGTCTAATGAAAAGAAACAAATTAAAGCCCAGCAAAAAAAAAGAAAACTATCTTCTGAATTTGAAAAGCAATAAACTTTAGATTAAAAACTGCTACAATCTTATTTTAAATTCCAAGAGGAATGAGAGTTTAGATATTTTTTTTTCTTTTTGACATGACTTTGAAGTTAAAAAGGTCATACTTGTTTCACCTGCTCACTAATGGCTCTGTGACCGTAACTATAATTGATTGTAAAGTTTTTTTTGTCATTCTTTATGGATTCAGATCCTACAGATTAGAAGCTTCAGGGATTATCAGGCAGCCACAGTCAGAACAGAAGAATTATCAGAGGATAATCTTGTACTATTGCAAACTCCCTGCTATTAGGTATCATCCAATCATTCATTCAAGGAATTGTTATATATTTGTTCAGCTGCTCTGCATTGTTAAAGCCTCCTTCACCCCCTTTCAAATTTACTTTCATGCACTGTATAAGCATTATAGATGGTACATAATAAGTCTCTGCTGTAAAAAAAGAGCTGATTTTTTAAATTTTATTTTTATTTAAACCAAGGTCGAGGTTGAAGAATCACGCCTACACACAGAACTTAAGATAATAAAAAGTTATTTATAACTTTTCCTCTTGGTTTCTATGGACAATCTTCTCTTACTCTCTCTTCAATTTACATTTCTAGCTAGAGAGCACTACAGAAGCCTAACATGAGTGGATCAAGAAGCGTGCAGAATGAGAGCAAATAGACCTGAATCTCTTTAGCTGCTGTTTTTGCTATTTAAGGTTGGCAAGTTCTAGAAGGTGAAGTTTGAGAAATCCTGAAAGAAGACAGCCTGAACCCTACAAAGACAGAGGGAATAGGTACCAGTCCCTCTATGACTTTGTCTGCATGTCCCCACTTACCTTTTTCTATGATGCCAGCAAGAAAATGATATCAGCTAATTAAGTTGAAATGTCTTGGTGACTGTACTGAGTTGTTCTCTATGAGATTGATGGATTTCCCTTTTTCATGGATGTCATTGATGACACAAATTGCAGGGCCAGAGGGAATAAAGCCTTGACATTCTAGAGATAACCCCAGGCAACAGTAGGAACAGGTTGAAAAATGACACCATTTGTGCTAATTTTTAGGTCATGAGTAAATGTGAAGGGCTGGGTGCATTCTGAAAGGCTAGAAAGTAATGTCACCAAGACTTGGTATTTCATGCAGTCTCCTATGCATGAAACTCATTGCTCTTTTACATTGGAATAAGCAACTGCAGCCTCACATGCTTCACAAATTATCTCCATTAGTTGAGCTGCTATAACGTACTGTGCATGTTCTCAGTATACTCCAATTTCTAGGTGCAATATTTTAGCCAACATTTCAGTGAAGTAGGATTAAGCTCATATGTTTTATAGGGTAGTCATGACAGGCCAAGAATACATATGTGGTCAGTTACAGAAACTCATTTAATGGGATGGGTTGTTACTAAACTGCCCATTTTGTGCAATCAGTTGTGTGTGCCTTATGAAACTGAAGCTTTCTCATTTACTGAAAAGTGCCGCTGCACTCCTTTTGGAAAGCTTATAGCAACATAAGATGTCTATGCACCAAGTGAGAGATTCAATAGTCACATCTCCTTTATCATTTTCTAATCCTCCTCCTTAAATATATGCAGGGGGAGAAATTCGACAACAGAAGTATTTTTTGGCTTGCAGAAGTTTCCTGTCTCCAAGCAAGTCAAGTTTCCAAGAAAAATATTTTCCCATCTGGAATTTTGGGCATATAATAAACTAGAGATGTGTTTGCCTGTCTGTGAGTGAACACATGCTGTATTCCATGGTCATGTCAGCACATGCTTGCATGAGGAATTGGGGTAAACTGCTAGTGTTTCTTATGAAAACCCATATTGAAATACTGATAATGTATGATAAAAATACGTATTTCATATCTTTTCAATTTTCTGATAAACAGTATTGCTGTTCATGTAAGCTGCAACACTAACTATCTAAGGGGAAAGTGATATTTCCCGATATTTGTTTATCTACTTATTTAATGGACAACTTTCCAGCAATTAATTACATGAAATAAGCTGAACATTGGAAACAAAGGAAGGGGACAAAAGTGTGAGTCCTTGGAGGGCCTGAGCATTTTTTAGCTTGTTAGACAACTCTCTTGATGAGATTTATAACTTTTCATGTGGAAGGAGCAGTTGCCCTTCTGAAAAGAGTTCCTGAATGGAAAATTTTTTATTTCAAACCAAGTCCACAGGGGGAGTTTGATGTCTGGCCTCGCTTGTGTGGCTGACAAGACTTAAGTGCTGCCTATACTCAATGGGTCAGCTAGGAAATTCAGTGCATTCGGTGCTGACTGGTAGGACCCTGCATCCCACAGGTGATGCTAAGAAGACAGGATGAGTCCCATATTACCCGAGGCATACTGGACATTATTCTGGACTTCCAAGAGCCTTAATCCTTTTCCTGAATTTAGGCTATTCTTTTGAAAATTGAAGACTACTTTGTTTCAGAACAGAGGTCTCCCCCACTGTAACAGCCTGGCAGCTCCAGGTCTTACCTGAAGTGCAGAAGCATTCAGCTTCCCTGTGCCTGAATGGACTTAAACTTCTCTTTCCTGGCATATGACCAGCTATATGCTTGTGATAAGGCCTGATAAATGAATGGCATGCACCTATTTCTAATCTGGGAGGAACAATTTATTTGCTTCTCACTGCTCTGAATGGCAAACAATTGTGTGTGCCTGCCTTTTTGTTACCAAATAAAATAATATTTACACCATTTTTGATTTATTATTATAACTATAGAAATATTCTAACCCTGAATCCATCCCTTCTGTTCAATCTACTCAATTTTACATTACATATAAAATTATCCACCATGTCAGGGAGCTCATGAACATGATCTGCAGCCTAATATTTACAGCATTCATACAGAGAGAAAAAGAAAGATCTTGACTATGTTCACTGGGTTTCATAATGAGCATTCAGCCATGGGAACCAGTGTACAGGTTTCTTCTATTCTTGTTACAGAACAGTTCAAACCTTGTGATCAACCAGTTGTCTGGATGTTGGTGCAGAGTGTACCTTCAGCAAGTTTGTTGATGACACAAAACTGGGAGGAGTGACTGATACACCAGAGGGTCGTGCTGCCATCCAGAGGGAATGTGACAGGCTAGAGAAATGGGCTAACAGGAATGTCCTGAAGTTCAACAAGGACAAGTGTAAAGTTCTGCACCTGGGGAGGAACAACCCCATACACCAATATATGTCAGGGGCAGCCCAGCTGGAAAACAGCTTGGCAGACAAGGACTCAGAAAAGCTCGAAGAATGGGCCTGTGTGAACCTCAGGAAGTTCAGTAAGGCCAAGTCCAAGGTCCTGTTCATGGATCATGACAACCCCTCGTGTCCATACAGGCTGGGGGATGAAGGGATCGAGATCAGCCTTTCCATGAGGGACTTGGGGATACTGGTGGATGAAAAGCTGGACATGAACCAGCAATGTGCACCACCAGTCCAGAAGGCCAACCATATCCAGGGCTGTATCCAAAGCAGAGTGGCCAGCAGGTCGTGGGAAGTGATTCTGCCCCTCTGCTCTGTTCCAGTGAGACCGCACCTGCATTTCTGCATCCAGCTCTGGAGCACTCAGCACAGGAAAGACATCGACCTGTTGGAGCAGGTCCCGAGGAGGCCACCAAAATGATCAGAGGGCTGGAGCATCTCTCCTATGAAGAAAAGCTGGGAGAGCTGGAGTTGTTCAGCCTGGAGAAGAGAAGCTTCCGGGGAGACCTTAGTGCAGCCTTCCAGTACTTAAAGGGGGCTTAGAAGAAAGATGGGGTCAGACTTTTTAACAGGACCTTGCAATTGGACAAGGAAGTGGTAATGGTTTTAAACTAAAAGACGGTAGGTTTTGAATAGGTATAAGGAAGAAATTTTTCACACTGAGGCTGTTGAAACCCTGGCACAGGTTGCCCTGGGAGGTGGTAGATGTCCCATCCCTGGAAACATTTCAGGTCAGGTTGGACAGAGCTCTGAGCAACCTGCTCTAGTTGATGATGTCCCTGCTCACTGCAAAGGTGTTGGACTAGATGACTTTTAAATGTCCCTTCCAACCCAAAGATTTTATGATTCTATGATTCTAAGGCTAACGGTATCCTGGGCTGCATTAGACAAAGTTCTTCCAGCACTTTGAGGAAGGAGATCCTTCTCCCTATTCAACAGCAGTGAGATCACACTTGGAGTACTGTGTCCATTTCTGGGCTCCCCAGTACAAGAGAGACATGGACATACCGGAGAGAGTACAGCAAAACCAGGTAACCTGCCTAGTGGATGAGGTAAAGGCTGTGG
>NW_010536762.1:35670-61831 GCF_000687285.1 Phaethon lepturus | reverse complement strand
CTATTATATATATATAATCTATTATATCTATTTTTTTAAATATATATAAAAATAGACCACACATTACCTTGCAGAAAACCCCCAAGAATACTAAGAATTAAAAGTAACAAGAATACAGCCAGCATAGCACAATATTAATTGTTAAAAGGAACTTCCAATATTCTAATGAAGAATGCATTCTCCATCTCCGAATTTTGACAGACAAGAGTTGAAAATTCTGTATTTCTGATGTAGAGAAAAAATGGTAAAGTTTCATTTAGTTTCTTGTTCAACAGCTGCTTTTCCAAACCCTCCCCAGCTGAAGTACTCCCAGGACTCTGGCATAAATCACAGAGCCCAGCTTGCAACAGATGTTGACAGCAGAGTATCTCCCCTCACATAATGACTTTTATTTACATTGAAGCTCAATAATTCAATAACAACTTGAGTGTGCAGTAAATGAACTAATATGGATGAACTTAGATCATGGCGAGAATGGCTTATAAAGACCCCGGGGCAGTGACCACATTCTAAATCCTGCCTAGCACGCAGAGAGGAAGAAGGGCCCACGACACCGGGAGGCGCAGCTTTGGGTGGACGTGCAGCAGGAGCAGTACGGGACACGGTGCGCCGGAGACAGGTACCTCCCCGGCGGGAGGATTACACTGACTTTTGCAGGCACTGGCAGCCAGCCAGCTCTACTGACAGAGACACACACATGACACCCAGTCCCACATCACGCTCAACATAAACACAGTGATGCTGAATCATACTTGAGGGATTAAGGTCCTTCTTCCAACACTCCCCTTTCACATCAAAGTGGGGCCAAGCCCTTTGGCGTCTGAACTATTTTTGATCGCTCTCTGGAGTAGCAAGTGCTACTCCAGCACTCCTACAGCCATCTTGTGCTTCCACCATGACAAGATTTTTATAGCAGGACATTTGACAACATTGCCCAAACCAGCCCTGACAAAATACAGGTTATGCTGAATCGCAGGGCTGGTTCTGGCACTGGTATGACAGTTTTATTACAGTACAACTACACCAGCGCCTACAGGAATGAAAATGTGAGCAAGAGAAGATTTACTTTTTCTCCATTGATATTAAATAATTTGAAATTACACGAAGAAAATGGTGCTCGGCTCCTCGCTGTCACTGCAGATGAATGCACACATAAAAATGAAATCCACTGGACCATGCTGGCATTTTTCCAAAGCACATCAACAAGTTTGGGAGAGGCCAGGAGGAAAGAAAGATTCATCAGCTTACTGTGCTTCACATTATCAGTTTCTCACCTACAGTGACCTGTACGACCTGCTGGAATCCACAGGCCCCTCATGGCTCTAGGATTAACCTTCATATGTTCTTTAACAGCAAAAACAATTTAAGCAATTGGCCTGTGTACATACTTTCATCTTAAAATGGAGGAAAATTTATTTCCACTATTTTTGTTTTTATTTTCCCCTACTAAGGTACAGGAAGCCTACATAGCTTTAAAAAGCTAATCTATGTTTTAACATCTGTCATTTTTTCCGTATCTGTATGGAAAATGTATGTATAGCTTATCTGAAGACCTACTTTCCTGTAATGAGTTTCTACATAATAATGTGACGGTTATCAGCCATTTCTGGCAAAAATACTCTAGTGGAGGGGGACAGGTGGGAACACATCAGACCTGCATCACTCTTGTTATTTATTAATATGCTTTTACTTCTGATTGTTCATCAAAGTAAATATTATACTTTACATTCTGGCAACATAATCTAAAAATACTACCTGTCAGTTTGGTTATAAAAGGATTTTTTAAAGAAAAAAAGGACAGCAAACTGAATTTATGTGAAGACTAACCAAAGGGAAGTCTGCCAAGGAGAAACTTAATTCTTTGTTATGCTCCTTATTAAAGCAGAATCTTTTTTAATTAAGGCAAATTCTAAGAAATATCTGTTATAACCACCTAGTTTTCTACAAGGCTCCAGTAGCTTGTGTCACTGTGTCTAGACAACAGCATCCTACTTGTAAGAGGTAGACAGCTCAAGCAATTTGTAGTAGCTCCTGCTCAAAACAAGGCATCTCCAAGAATGCACCAGTTGCACATTACCTATACTAGCTATACACAACTATACACATCTGGTGGAATCTACTGAGGCCAGAGCACTGAAAGGGGGCACAGTGTGTACCCTGTACATTGTAAGGTCTACAAGATCATCTAAGCATCATCCACACTGAAGAGTGAGTAGCCACTGAATTTGTGAATTCTGAAAAACTGTGGGAAAATGTCTGGTTTGCCCAATTTAAAAAAAATACTTTGTTTCCTGGCCTGCTCAGCATTGAAGTCCATCTGCCAGGACTGTGAAGACAGTATGGAAATCATAGTTGGTGCTTCTTGTCTTCACCGTGGCCAGATCAAGCTTCAGTGCGACTGCAGGGTAAAACTGGTTATGTGATTTCATTCCATACATAAAGATTGCTGCAGACCACTGCATATGGTAACAAACATTTGTTTACACAAGAACATATATATTTATAATGTATTGTGCCTCATAAATTCACAGTCATTTTTAGGATACATGTCTCTGACAGAGTTGTCACCATTCTGATTCATGGAAAATACTTGTATCTTATTGAACTTGGCAGTGTAGAAATGGTCTAAAAAGACATTGCTGAGCTATTTGACATTACCACAGGTACATAATGAAGTTGAAAATGTCCGCTTTACTTTATATCTTCTAGACAGACTTTTGAAATATATCCATCTCCTATCTACTTGCAGACTTACTTGGGTTTTTGTACTTATATCCTATATTATCAGCTGTGTTTACGTATGTATCTCTACATAATATGTAGATCTACAGTCTACAACTGTATCTCTAGAAAGGAGTGATTCTTGCCTTCATCAAGGGGAATAATAAGTGCATATTGATATTAGTGCACCTGTTTAAAAATATGTAATGTTTTGATTCATTCTACAGAGTGCAAGCTTTAAGGACAAGTAAAATGTTGATCTATATGTGATTAATTTTTTATTGCATTGAACAAAAATAAAGTAGCACAAAAGAAAGATAGGCAGCATATATCGACTACTTTTACAACTATTCTTTCTCTTCTATCTCTAGATTCCTTGGTCCTCCAGTGTCCAGTTTATTTCCCTTCCCCACAAATTTATTTTGCCTCTTTCTCTTTTCGTACTTTCATGGTGTGATTATGTCATCTCCTTAGGACACTCAGAATAGTCTACAGGAAGATCTGGCATCACATTTGCTAACTTGCACCCTGCTTTCACGCTGCAACCCCTTCCACCTCAGTTGCTACCATTCTGGTGCACTGTAAGACCACCAGGGCAGGGATCATTTTCATATCTTTTGCCACCATGTACAGCAGAGTCTACTACAACACATAGTTCAGATGACTGATAAATCATTTAGACAGCAGAGTGTCCAAGGTCCTTCATCACACTATAACACAAAAGCGTGGTCATGCCTTCCAGGTTGGGTATGTAAGCTAAGCAGACCACCTAATACAGGCAGCCTAACTCAACCATTTCTTCAGCTACAAGCCAGGATCCAGCAGCGCCTGAAGAGTAAATGAAAATGTCAGGATGCAGCACGTTGTCCATGCTGGTCCTGCTAGCTCCCCACAGGCTACTAGAGCTCTGCAAGTGCTTACCTCAGTGCAGAATATATAGATGCAATAGCTCAAATCACAGACTCGGTATAGCTGGCTTGGCATGGCTCCATGCCAAGCTAACCTGTGTACACTGTTTCTCCAAGGGCTTGATTTACTTGGACAGTATAGCTGTCCAGTATCTCATGGTGTTCCATTGCACACCGTCATAAGGTCATCTCTGAACAGTAGTTTTCACCCTCATACTGATCTAGTCAGTATACACAGATTGTAAGTGCACAACGTACATGCAATCATTGTTTTAAATCTTAACTTTGTCTTCAAGTAAGGAATAATCAGCACATACCTCATCCATTATGTGTCTTAAACAATTACTACTCTCATTTATATACATAGGAAATTATATATTTATACATAGGAACTGAACTGAACTAAACTAAACTAACATGCCTGAAGTTACATACCGAAACTGCAGTGTAGGTGGGAATAGCACCATCTCTGCATTCACAGCCTACTGCCTTCCTCACCAGGCAACTCTGACGGTGACACTTCTGTCACACAGTGACTAGCAATACCCTAAGGTGCACCAGTTGTATTATAAGAATGATATTAAAAGATTCTTGATGTTGGTTTTATAAAAAAAGACAGAAAGACAGAAAGAAAGAAGAAAACCATATAAAACAGCAGGAAAAACGTGTAAATGATGCCCTGCTTAGAAGTGAAGGACCTCTCTTAGTGAGAAAAGTTACTTGTATCAAGTCAAACCTTTCAGGATTGCAACTGCTTCCACTTTCCTACCTTCTCATATGACACTACTAAAAAGCTTTCATTATTTAGTATTATCTATCATTTATGTCTTAGTCTTGCTTTGGTTTTGGTAATTTCTATTGCATCTTAGAAAAAAAAAAAGAGCTCATTTAAAATACCATACATGTCATGGTTTTCAGAATACCATTTATTCTAGTTATGCCTTTAAATGGACAATTTTTTCTCTCGCAGCATGACAGAATGTATTTTCCATATAGAGAGTTTGCCCTATATTTGGTGTTTCATTCTTCTTCCTGAGTGCACTGAAGAAAGGGGTCAGAAGCATAAGCAACCAAAAAAAGCACACAAACATGTTGGTGTGCATTTCTGTAAACCATCCTCTTCCCTGAAAAGCAACTAGATGTCAGGCCCTTGATCAAGGTTAACACACACATGCTGAAAGATTCAAAATAAGAAAGAAATATTTGGACTATGCAGCCTGCAAATATAAAGGAAAACCATGCTATCTTGCATGGCTTTACCGTGTGAAACCAAAATGAAAAGAGAAACATGAGAAGAAAAAAAAAGTCAAATTATACATAGCAGCCCAGCACTGTTCAGCTGTATGAATCTTGTGATTGTAGTGCTGCAGTATCTGAATTTTACACAGCATTCACGTGATATTTCTGTAGTCTACATAAACAGTGAAGGCTACGTTTTCAAAGGAAAGAAACCGCCTACAAACTGCATGATGATCAGTCATCACTAAGCGTGCTAAACATGAAAATACATATATATGCACACACAACTGTAGAAAATCAAAGCCATTTCTGTGTTTCTAACGTATGCTTTCTTTTCATATAAGGCTTTAAAAGTGATACTTGGTTATTGCCTGACAAAAGAAAATGCAGTGAACCTTAGCTGAAGCATTCCTTAAGCTCTTTGGGAATTCATGTCTCAGACCTTCTTTTCAGTCCTGTTTCAACCTTCTCTATGTGGCTGGAGTATTTAATTGTTTACTAGTCTTAGCATTCACAAAAGCCCCAGTCTGGCACATGACTTCTTGCAGCCAAACACACTCTTTGACAACACCTGTAAGCACAAAGCCCGATGACTTAGCTGGCTCAAAAAAAAAAAAACCCGCAAGATCCTCTTCCATTTTTATGTGGTCCAAAAGGTCTTTGAAATAACCTGTCTTTTGGAGATCTCAGGGAAGTGTAAATGGTAACTTATGATGAAAAGATACAATGGCCAGCATTTTTTCTTTCTTTTTCTAGATAGCAAAAGCCTTTCATTCAGTAGGTTTTCCTTTGTAACTGCTGGTGCGGTCATTTCTTTAGTGATAAAGAACTGAATGGCATTCAACCAATGCCAGAATTACCAGGTTTTACTCAGCAGATAGTCAAACACGGGCGCTGATGGCAAGCCCTGGGGTGTGCTTCCCCCACCACAAGAGCTGGCGCTTCTCCCCTGAGCAATGACTTGCGGAAGCCAGCAGGCTTTCGAATAGACTGTTTTTAAATGCAAAACCTTTGGTATCTTATGAGCAGCATATTTAAAACATTTATCAGACATATTTTGCTATCGTAAAATCATGAATTGTTCACATATATGTACACACGTGGATGCGTTGGATTACTTCTGTCGACGGCGTAGGTAAGACAAGCAAATACTCAGACCTAAGAACACACAAAGCCTCCCCACGGACAGCAGAGCATGCCTGAGTTTCACTCCAGAGCAACACCAGAACTGCACATTTTAAGATCTCTAAGGCAGCTTTTTTTACATAAAGGTGGATTATCCCTGTCAGAGTTGTTTCTCTTATGAGAAGGGAAGAACACAGGGTCTTGGGAAGTTTTCCACGGCAGCTCTTGGTCCACACTTCCAGCCCTGCTGTCCCAGCTGGGGCAGAGCTAGCTGGGGGTGAAGGCCAAGTGGTGTGCAGCTGGGTGTACTTTCAGTCTGAAAGTACACTGAATCTTACACTTTGGGGGCATCTGTTTTGTTAGGATCCCAAACCAATAACTGGCTAAATAAAAGTCAGAAGTATTAAACCATGTAGCTGACTCCCAAGAATGAAATAGTAATGTCAGAGAAGTTTTCCCTTTGGTCTTGAAGAGACTGATCAAAACCTCTAGTAAATCTGAAACTGAACCATATTTTCACTGTGCAAAAAGAATTGATCAACAACATAAAAATAGGACAGCAAAACAGTAATTTCTTCTCCTTTAGGGGAATTGTATCACCCAAAATAAACAACTTCTTCATATCCACCAGCTGCATGTAAGTTATTTCCAAGGCTGACAACTGTCTGCACTATTTATGTAATTTAGAAGTCTGAAGTATTTATGCTATTAAAACCCAGGATGTGGTAGAAATCTGGTTTTGTTTGAACAGGTCCAGGCATAGACTAGACCAGGATGATTCTTTTTTCCCTAACACCGACAGAAAAATATTACTTTATTCATTTCTAGCAAGTAATTATGCTTTATTGAAAATAACTCAGGAAGCACTGGAAGTAACAGTTTGATAGCGAGACAAATTAATTGTAAGAGCAGTCTTTCAAAATAAATTTAAACACACTGTAAATTTCTTATTCTATCTGATCTTCCTTAGTCATCTGTCATTCATATTATGCTTCTCTGGACTTTTTTCTGCATGCACAGTATTTATTTTCAAACCAACACACTCCAACAAAATTCATTAAATGGCACATTCTAACTGAACTTTTTAAGTGTAGATTGGCTAAAAAAGGTATTGCCAGTTTCATATTGAGAGGGACAAATTTTTGCAACCTTCTCCATACTCCAGCCATTTTTTATTTAAAAAAAAACAGTATTGCAGTGTTACTATTTTATATAACATGAGTGACTTCAGTATTTTGCAATGAAAGTTTAAACTATTGTTGTGCCAGGAAATACTACAGCTTTACCTTTCAGTCTGATCCTATCAAAATTTCTGTCAAAGCTCTCTGTTTCCAAATCTGACCATGTCTCTAGAGACTTTGGAGGGATGCAGAGAATCAAGAGAGGTGATATATCTTCTCATTTCCTCATCTACTTTCCTGTCTATCTCACTACATATAGAGAACTCATGCTTATTTTCTACAGTTCACAAAAAGAGGGTAAGCTGTAAATCCAACACAAAATATTTGTCGTTTTGCTCTACCACCCAAAGTGAATATTAATTGTTAGCTTTATGTAAGTTTTCCCCTCTGGCTTCAAAAAGCTAGGTTAAAAGATGCATCTCCGAAGGAGAGAGAGAGAGAGATGTGTGTGTGTATATATATATGCACACATACACACTGTACTTTCTTAAAGAGTTGAAGAGCAGTAACAGTTGAAAGCATAGGCATCTTACACATCTCAACTCTCAAATCGTTTAGAGATACTGATATAGCATTTCTGCTATTTTAGTGGGAAACATCAAAACTGAAGAAACTTTGATAAAATGTAATACAAATTGCAAAGGTAAGAAGTCTAGTCTTGGAAAATGCAAGGAAAAATTAGCTACAGCATATGATTTACAAAATAATAGGGAGCACCTCCATTGGTAGCTAGTATTTGCAAAATCATGTTTAGAATCTCTGGACTCAACCATCTGCACTTTGATTCCACATATTTAGAAGCAAAGCTTAAATTTGGTCCAGTGAAAGCAGTCTTATTTCCAACTGGTGAGCCAATCACCATCCTCATTTAAATGTAAGAAAGCTTAACGTGTCTGAAATAGTTTCATGTATGCATATGCAAATTATTAAAACTTGTATAAGAATAAATGCCACTGCTTTCATGGTTAATTGACACACATTATCTAACATCTATTTCTATGATTTCATTTCCCTCTATTCCCTGCTCATTTTGCATTCTGAAGGAGAGAAGGGCAGTTTTTCAGCTGACCTAATGAAAACACTGCCACGACAAATGAGAAACCAACCTGTGTGCAGTGGAGTCCAGCTGGAGAGAATGCTAATTCTCTGCCTCAATACTGCCTTCAAAGAGATTATTCAAGCCTCTCTCTGACATGGAACACCGTGATCAGCCAGCAAATGCTAGAGATGAAAATAACCTTTATCTGTTTTAACAAAAAGGTGAACTAAAAAAAGCAGTCAGTCATGCCCTGAATGTTTACTATTAGCAATGAACAAAGTGACTTTATTTAGTGTTTATTCAATAACTTCCATTGGTAGGCTTGTTACTGTAGATTTTGGAATTATTAAATCAGTACAATTATCTGTATGAGGTAAAAGAAGGAATAAAATAAACAATAAGAATCTGATGTTTAAAAAAGAAAAAGCAAAAAAGAGACCTGTTACTGAAATCTAGCAAATGCCCAAGAAATTTAAACTACAATTTCACATATGGAAACTACACACACCGAAGCTCTGAATTTACTGTCCTTGTAAAGTGGGTGGAGGGATCTACAGACTTCATGTATCAAATACCCCAAAAGCATGAGGATAACTCAGATGAAAAAATGCAGCTCAGCCCCAGTCTAGGAATGATGGATGAATGAACCAAAGTCAGCAAATTAATCAAAAGACTAAGTGTAATAAAAACCTTGTTAAGATAACAAAATGTACCACTGGGAGAAATGACCTAAGATTTCTGAATTCTCACCTGCAGAAAAACGAAGTGGCAGAGTGATGCACAGTAAGTAGCCTACACTACCACGAATGCACCTAACTCATGAACAAATACTAACTTTTGCTCATGAACAGTATTCTTAACGTTTTGTTCTGTTGGTTTTTTTAAACTTAGTGTAATTAGTGGCATCTAGAAGTCAATATATTTTGCCTTAGTCTAGTTAAATCAAAAAAAGGTCTTGATGAAAGCAGGCTGATATTATCTGCTATAGAAATATTTGTAAATACAATCATGACTATAGTGTCCTCTGAGTGAAGCAGAATATCACCCAGTAATAGTCAAACCTGGCAGTACCTTCCATGATGTATAAGCACATAATGATATTGACATCAAGCTTTCATATAGTGCCTACCATCAGCAATATCAAAGCACTTTAGAAAAACAGAAGCATCAGTATTTCCATTTTACATATTGGGAAGTCAGACGCAAAAACGATCTGACAGGGTCAAACATCAAGAAAAGATGAATGCTACCTCTACGCACTGAAGATTTTCTGTAGTTACAGGCAATTTTATATTACATTTATAAGCAATCTCTCATTAGAAAACAAAAAGACAAGACTAATTCAAAAAAACAAAATTTGAAGTCTTTAATAGCATGGACAATCTAGTGGCAAATGTAAACATGTATCAGCATCTGAAAGTAGGATTTTTTAAATTATAATTGCATTTCTTTGGTTTGTCACAATAAATTAAACCACAAATACTCAAAAATTATGAAAATTGAGCTACAATTACACCGAACTCTCCTGTGGGGTCCTACTGCATAGAAATGTGTTGTGTACCTAGAAGCAAGGGCAGATTACATTTCTAGTGAAACTTTTTAAAATTTTATCTCTAGAAGTGATGCTATTTGGAGTAATACAATTGTGATGCATTACTTTCAGCACAATAATACGGAGCTGGGAGTCACAGGGAGAAAAGGTCCTGATTTTGTCGTAACATGGAACAGGACTGCCACTGATCATGCTGGCAAAGATACTTACTCTTTTGCATGGAGCTGAGAACCCATTTAAGTGGGGTTTTTTTCCGTTTTATTTAAACTTCCCTCATGCCTGTCCTCTTTTAGCTAAACAACAAAAATAGGCATGTCTTACAGAAATAGAGAAGATTTTAAAGGCTTTGTGCACAATCACGTAATGTGTTCGACAGAAGTCACACCCATGAAGGACAGACCTTTGTAATCCAAATTGGTGACAGCAAGGAGTAGCTGTCATTTACAGTGGCAGTCAGAAGATGCGATGGCTGCTAACAGCATTCAGACAATGAATTCCACAGGTTTTTCTGGAAAGAGCAATATTCAGAAAACTTAAAATGAATTAGCAAAACCTTAAAACTAAAGCTACTAATTTTTAATTTTTCCTGAGCTTCCCCACCAGGAGCATCCCCAAAAGGTCACATGTCCTAGTTTAAATATTTGAACAGTGCCGAGTGCTTCTCATTTTCTGAAAAATATAAGCCGACTGTCAGAAACAAAATCTTGCATAAATATAGGCTCAGATATAATTTTTGCTCCTTGCCCACTATTGCAAGAATCTCCTTCAAATTCAGATTAAGGTTTTTACCTTAAGAGATGCTTCTAGAAGACATTTTCTTACTCATCTGTGAAAAGGAACTAGTTTCCAAGGGGGCCGCTTTTATTCCACTCCACAAGGTACACTTTGCACAGAGATCTGTAAGGCAAGCCAGTGCTGCTTTGCCATACTGACATTAATTTTTACACTCAGAGTTGAACATACAAAAGTATTTATATTCCTATATCCAAATGTCAAAGTTAGTGTTCAGAATATCTGAATAATGATTAACAAAATGTCTACGTGACTAGTTGTATCAGTGGCAAGTTACATGCCACTGGCCATTCATGTGGCATTTCAGTGCTGCTTGGCTCTGACACAGTCCTTGAGCAAGGATGATGTAAGCAAGCAAGTAATCATCGCCCCATCGCAAGGGGGCTGGCAGAACTTCTGGAGGGCTTTAACAGTTCGTTCCACTCTGTAAATATTGTTCTAGCCAACACTGGGGAAAGCAGCAAGACACACGATAATGCAACTAAAAAGTTAGGTCAACTCAAATCACTTCTTGTGGAAATCGTATTATTTTTCAATACAGTATACTGGAAATATTTTCTTTATACACACAGACACACATATAAGTATTTCCTGACAGGTGTACTGCAGTGTCCTTGTAAAAAAAACAAACTTAAACTGAAAGACACTGAGCCTGGAAAGGAGGTAAGGGAAGAAAGAAAACCAAATACAGAGCTTCACCTGATTTGTGATTTCTAAAAAGAACAACAACAAACAAACCCTTTTAAACTTTTCTATTAATAAGCAATGGCTAAAATTTCATTTTGATTAATAGAAAAGTTATCCACATACAGAGAATTCTAAAAAGACAATCTGTTTATGGAAAGAAGCACCAAGCAATGGTGGAACAGAATAGAAAGCAACGCAGCACCTTCCTTCAGTATGATTACCCAGAAAAGATGGACCTTTCTAGAAAGGTCTCCTGAAGGTCATCATACTAACTGCTGGTGAAAATGGAGACTGCATTATTTGGAGGTGTGCCACATAAGGGTTTCCAATGCGTAGTTAATGGAGTTTTCCCCACAAGTAATTCGTTCTATTTAAACAGCTTACATCTTTTGGTCCCTTGTCCGTATTTGAGAAATTTCATAAGTTCATTTTAGTTCACGATAATGAAGCAGGAAGACCACCTAGCTGTACTTTTCTCTGTAGGCTACAGTGACCACCTTTGCTAAAACCTTTTCATCAAACAAGCATTACAAATCAGTTGCTGGAGCTGCAAATTTAAGTCAGTGTCTGCCCCTTCTGAGAACTGAATCTTAAAGCAGGTCACTCCTGTGACAATCTTACTAGAAAGAATAGGTTTTTAGATGTCTAAAATTGCTGAAGTCATTTAAGTATCTGACAGGAAAAAAACACGTTGCCAGCATTGCACAGGACACATTTCAAGGGCGGAACTGAAAACAACATTTATGGATTGTGCAGATACAGCAGTCCCCCCAAAAAATTTAATGAAGTCTTACTACCTATAGCAAAGGACTTGGAAAACCTGCATAGTCCACCTTACTTTTAAATGTATTAAATCAAACTCCAGAAACTACACAGTTCTTCTTACAGTCTCAGAAACAAGGTGTACCAAACGGTTTAGGAGACTGCCAACCTCTCTCATCAGCCAGATACAAGTAGTGACCTCCATAGCTCAGTTGTATTTAACAACCTTTCCTCAGGGCGCACAATTCTTGGTGCTGCTACAGGTATTAGAAAAACACTGAAACAATTCATCCAGCAGCTGCTGTTAACTGTCGCCCAAAATGCTGCTCTGACAGAGGAGGGCATAATGCTTCACCTGCGGTTCTTCAGGATAGGTTCCCTGCCTCGAGGCATCCTGCCATGTCATACGGTGCGTGTCTGCTTCTCTACATTTCTGGAGTTTATTTCTCCAGACCATTCCTATGCTCTGTCATCCTAAAAATGATAGCCATATGTGATGGGGCTGTGGTCCAAGTAGACTGATTTCACATTCTGTATTACGATGAGCAGTAGATAAAGCCTTTAAAACCCCCTAAGTGGGCAACTGGTTACTGATGCATTCCCAGGAATTCCTTTCCAATCCAAGACCACTATTAGCTAACCCATGCCAGAGTTCTTCAACAATTCTGTCCTCCGTATCTTCAGCCTGACAATCGTGAATGTCAGACAGCATTACTAGTCATTATTTATCCCTCGTTATTTGCTCCCTCAGTGGTATTTGTGTCACTTAGTTCCACCAGTTTATTGTGCACCAGTTTCAAAGGTGATCATTTTTAATCATCATTTTTAGTTTGATGATTCGTCGTTTCCTATGACTATTCTTTCTATTACAGTTATGAGAAGCAAGAGGTAAAAGCACTACCTTTTCCATTGCTTTTTGCTATCTTTACAAATGCGTTAGCACATTATATCATCTCTGTCTTGCCTAAATCGTCTGAAGAGGTATTGAACCAACTGCTTACTAAATGTTCTTACATTATTCGTGGGTAATTGTCACATCAATAGAGAGCTAGCAAACCTTCCTGCACCTGTACAAAAACCTGAAAGACACACAGCACAGTGGGAAGGTGAAAAGTTTTTTCTAGGTAGAAGGTTTACATTTTGGATGTGCCGAGATGGATGTACCACATGTTTCCAGGATGATGTGGAACACAGCCGCCAGAGCCCTGCTGGCTTGCTTCCCCCCGCAGAAGTTTTGGTGTTAACCGTGACAGACACAGCACTGGAGAGACATGAACCATCCCCGTGAGCTGCGTATGACTGAAAAGATACAGGCTGGACAATTTTACACTAACAGAAAGAACAGATGCAGTGGGGCGGGGAGGCCTGTTTTCAGTTATGGGTAAAGCAAAACAAAGGCACCGTGAGGAATATGTCCTTTGGCCTTTGCATGTCAGCAGGACCAGATTCCACCACCTGAAAAAGATCCTAAAATGTCATCCCAGTTCATTCACAAGGAACACAGGTCATGTAAACAATCCCTCCGCTTCTAACAATCTCTGTCTTTCAGAAATAACTAACAAAAGTAATCAGTCTACAAAGGCCCACCCCACCCTGTTTCCTCCTCATGTACTTTCTCAGCTCTTTAGGACCAGAAGCTGCTCATTGCTTCTGTCTTAAGCCACAGTAAAATTGACAGTAATGCTTCCTTACTCAGGTATTTCATACAAAGAAACACTATGGCAACACTATGTCATGGGGAGGTCCTTTCCACTTTCAGAGACTGGAAAACTCGCCTCTTTCTCTTCTCATTCATAAACAACTCAATGCTGCTGTGAACAAGCACCTTCAAACACGTAACAGGATAGTACTGCTGGTCCTGTGCTCCTGAGCAGACATTTTTTCTGCATAAGGCATGAAGGAAATTTAGGATGGGGGACAGAAAGAACCAGATCAAAATGACTTGGACCTAGTTTTAAGAAGCAGTAAATAAGACTAATCATGGTGAGGCAAATACATTAGTTTCACTTTTCAGAGGACACTTGGATAATTAGGCAGGAGAGGAGAACAAAAACCAGCCAGCGTATTTTGAGGAAGGAGGTAACTTTCACTTGATGAAGTGGGAGAGAAAGTATAGAAGGTGGCATGGAAACACCCAGTAAGTCCAAAGTTGCTTTGGGCAGGGCTGGCACGGGGCCCAAAGCAACCACAGCGGAGTGCTCAGTCTCACTAGAAACACTCAAAAGCAGCGAGACACTGAAATCTTGTTGTCCTTATTACTGCCTGTATTATTTGCAGTATCTGATTGAAGAGCAATTACACCAGTTATCATACCCACAACCTTAGTGGCTGCTAATTATGCATGCGGATCTGGATCTTCTCCATGCTGTACATCAGCCTTCACCAGTAATTAGCACCTTATCTGTTTTCCTCTTCAATATGAATGAGGCCACACAGATGAATCATTCATATGATTTCTTAGGATCTACATTATCCAACTGATGACATTTAAACATTTGATCTAAATACCTAAATTTAGACGTCTAAGTGTCTTCATTAGGCTACAAGTTCCATTTGTGCTGTAGTAGGTGAAGCAGCTCCACCATACCAAAGAGCACAGTGATCCAGCTCTCTGCATTACTCTCCATTCGGCGCTCTGCTGTTGGGCATGCTTGTAATTCACTTTGTGCACAAATTTGATTCTACAAGAAAACAAGAGTTAAGGGCACTTTACTGGCACCAAAATTGCTCAGGAGTGTTCCCTGTGTTCCTGGCAAGCCTGTGAAGGCCACTTCATATGTTTACTGTTTCTTTCTGTGCAATACAAGGTTTGTACTATTCTGAAAGCCTATCACGAGCGTGACTGACTGACTTCGTGACTCCTGGCTGAGAGCAAGGGCTATTTCTATTAAATCAGATTGTGATGGTATGAAAGAGGTAAGAAATAAAACCAGGATTAAATGTTCACAAGTCAGTCACCCTGCCATCTCTATAATTTAGGTTACAGATCTGAACCTACTCTCAAGATAGAATTCACTTGCTTAACAGTCAGATTTCTCACACTTCATACTCCATCCTGTTTAAGTGTGAAATTTGCTAGGTATTACCCAGAAATTCATTTGCATTGCTACGCTGCAGCACGACATATTTCCATACAAGAAATGCATACACTCAGCATTTGAGAAGACAGAGCAGGGCTTCACATATTCTTTAAAAGGACTATTTTTGTGACAATGACATGTTTTCAAAACTGGGAGTCTCCCTGCTCCGCCCTCTCCCCCAATTTAGCTTACACCATAGCAGGTAGGGAACTAAAAACTCAACTCCATTGGACTGAAAGTCAGGTCTTCCAGTTCTTGGGTGACTGCTCTGCAGAAAAAGACAGGTACCCCATCCTCTGACTGTATCTTAAAAAGAAACAACAGCTGAGAACATTCTGCCACAGGTCTGCTCTTACACAGATGTATGAGACGTTGATTCTCTGAACGTATGCAGGAGACTGAACTTCTTCAGAGGATTTAGGTGAAGCAATACTTAAGCCAAGGCTCATCCCATCTAATTACACCATTTCACAGAAAGGTCCAAGTTACAAGCACAGCCGCTCTGCAAGGGCTCATTACGTAAAGAGTGGAGAGAGTCGGGCACCTTCAGGCTGTGATTCACGTGGTAGGTATGTATCTGGCTGCTAAAAATGGGCACGTTTCAAGATGTAACAAAATCAGTGCAGGAACCCGGGGAATTACTCGTCAAACAGAGAAAATGCCCACTGTACAAGAAACTTCCAATAAAAGTGGTCAATGCCAGAGGTTTTCTGGGGATTTAGACTCAGGTACCTAAGGTTAGCCCAAGTTCTATTTTAGGCAAAGCTCTCGTTTGGACCTGCTCTTTTGCCTATTTCTTAAGGAAATTTAAAAGAATAAGAAATAAAATAACATTAAAACTAACCAATTTATTACCTGGATTTGCAGATAAATATGTAGTAAGTACTCTGTGCTTGGGTTCTCTATTAATTCCTAAAACTGTGCTAAGCCTTTGAAGTTTTGAGGACAAATATCAAAACTGAAACATCTTATTCTGCCTGCTACATGTCATCTCTTTACTGCTAAGGCAGTAT
Source organism: Phaethon lepturus (assembly GCF_000687285.1). Classification (NCBI taxonomy): domain Eukaryota; kingdom Metazoa; phylum Chordata; class Aves; order Phaethontiformes; family Phaethontidae; genus Phaethon; species Phaethon lepturus. The sequence goes on along the minus strand of NW_010536762.1, from coordinate 45,732 downwards.
TTATTATTCCACAAAAACAGTTGCAAAATGCAACCACCCTTTTTAAAGTAAATTTAAATTGTTCTTTAGGAGTTATGAATACTGACAAGTACAAAATGCACTAGTAACTTATGGTCAAAAGCCATTAAGGTGGAAGAACAGTATTTCAGAGTATAACTGTAAGAGCTAATAAAACTTTAATAACATATCAGGTAGGATTTCAAATAATAAAATAATTGTTTTATGGCTACCTGCATCTTCCTCGAATTTTCCTACACCAACTTTCTTTAGACATGCTATTATGTGTTAAAAAATCTTGACAAAATATGCTCTTATTCAACTATAAAATAGTAACTTCCTCTACACTGAACAATATATGCAACACTGACAAATGATGACTGGCTCAAAGATTCCAGAGCAGACGACCATGAATAGCTGCTATGCATTAATTATTAATCTTTTTTTTTCCAGTTCATAAATCATTCTGATTGCATACTTGTGGACTGAAACAGCAGAACGCATACTCCACATCAGTTCATTATTTTTTCCTCAAAATCTGATCTGTAAGTACCTAGTACTGATATCTACGTAGTCGCTAATCAAAATAGTAATTTCAATTATCTCAGCTAGCTTACGGTTGTATTCAGTGCAGAAAACCAGCACTGTTTTTACACAATTATCTCTAGAAGAGAATTATAGCTCAATAAGCAGCACTTACCTTCTCCCCTAAACTGTTTCTCTGAGAGGTTGTTAACAAATTTCCTTTTTCTGTCACTTGCTGATCAGTTGAATGAGGTATAGATTTATAAAGTCAAAATTAGAATTCCTCAAGAAAGTAAAGTATTAAAACTATGCAAAGATCAGGACTGAAAGAGGAAAACACAACACGGCTCTCATCTAAACATTGCTGCCTAAAAAAGCTTGATGTCAGGTTAGTCATCCAAGTTAGTCATCTGCACTGTTGAACATCTGGAGGAACAGCTCCCCTTTGGGGGGAGCCTCCTCACTGCTGACTACAGAGAAAGCACAGATCAGTAGTTTAACTGGACACACACCTTTAGATTACTAAGATTAGCTTAAATGTCTAGATGAGTCACTGGTTGCCACCAGTATCCTGGACTTTCTCTGATCCATTTTTCTTTTTAACTGCACCAGTTCAATGATCCAGATCGTTGTGAGGGCTTCCAAATGCTGATACCAACATGAACCAGAGAACAAGAAGACCCAGCTCAGAGCAAGGAGAATGCCTGGACTTCTCTTTTGATGGCAGGGCAGATTTATAGTAGAATAAAGAAAATTGCCTCTCACAGTACAAAGGATGCCATTTCTCGCAGTGTGTTTTTGGAGCAGAAATCCTGTGCAAGTAGAGAATTCACTGAGTAGTGTTTCCACTTAGAAGTACAAAATTCTCCTTCTTAGAGTGATTTCTAGTCGTTAACTTTTCTGATGTTTATTTTAGCTAAATAACTAACATTATGAAACAGTATTTTATGCCACAGTTACACTCAACCAATTCCCATGACTCTGCTTGATTGTGATCAGTGATCTATAAATAATTATACTCTCTATGATACGACTATTTTCCAGACAAAAAGAAGTTTTCTCAACTTTACAGTTCTACAAAACAAACTTTACAGTTCTAGAAATCACCAATATCAGCTATAGGAATCACCAGTATCAGATATGGGAGCATAGATCTTGGAGCTTTAGGCACGCAAATCTATTAAAACAACACTGAAGAATGTGAGGCAGTTTGGGACATTGACAAAACAGCCCCAATGAATACACAGCCTTATACAGTTACAGCCTTATTATAGTTGTTCCTCTGTAACTTCAGAAATAAAAGGCAATGTTTGATTTGAAATACTTTGTGATATGCTAAAGAAATGATGAAATCTGAAATACTTGTGAATAGTAACCCTATAACTAGCAGTCCAAACAACACCGGGCACAGGACTAACAATAACACAACCAAGGCGAAAGGCGAACAGTAAGGTTCCGCAGACTGCAGCTGAACAGCAACTGCCAACATCCCACACGCGCATTAAACAGCTTGAAGTGAAATCCCTGTCCCTGCTCTGAGACAGGGCTTCTACCAGCATCCCAAATGTTGACACCTCATGGGCAGAGGAGAAAGGAGAGGTGGGAGGGGAAGCCAGCAACAGGTCAAGGTGCTATGAAGGCTTGAAAAAGGAGCTGTGCAACTGCCGTAGCAAGCTTAACTGATTACTATTATGTACTTGACTACTAAACAGGATGTCTTTAAGGCAGTCAAAGACTAAAAATTCTATGAAAGAGACTGGTGTTACTGTCCAAATGTACCATCTGAAGACAGACTGAACTCAACTGAAAATACTGTTGCTTACATCTATATACTTAATTTATGGGAAAAGTAATTAACTAGTTGAAAAAGCACAGTACCCGAGACACCAACTGGCAGGCGGTACACAACACACAACATGAAGAACTGGCCCAAATGTACATAAAGCAGAAACATAGTTGAGATGTAGCCTGCTAGACAGTCAGGCCCCACCAAGCGGCTCTTCAGCTGTGGGGACATAGCGTTATGCTATCAACTTGTCCTAGATAAAGAAGCTTTTGTGACAAATCCTGTGACAAACCTGGTTACATTTCCAGCCATAGCTGAAGAAGCCTAGTCCCAGGAAGATTGGGGACTGCCAACAAAGCACAGACCAGCTGACTGCAGCTAGTAAAGGTGCAGCACACCAGGGCACCAGGAGTGGAGCACGGCCCTGGCATGGCCCCCAGCAGCCAGCAGGACAGCAGAGCCAGCTGGAAAGACAGGCTCTGGAAGGCACAGCCACAACAACAGTACTCTTAAACTCTGCAAACAAGCTCATCTCCACCAATGGCCAGTGCCAAAACCAGATGCCAAACTGTAGGTGGTAGATACAGCTGACTCCCTCTGAACTCTTCAGTTCAGGCAGACTCCATTATTAGTCTAAAATCTGGGGAAACATAGCTTCCTCCAACATCCATATACTCCAAGCAGTAAAATGAGGGGCGAGATGATGAAGACTTTACTGGATCTGCAGAGTAAATGCTCTTCTTTCTTTACACTTTGAGAGGCAGAAAAACAGAGAAAAAGGATTACAAAACCAGCAATGGAGTCAACATCTCCAGAGAGGTTGCTGAGGCAACTTTGCAGATCTAGTTTCAGGTGCTTTGCAAATACGACGGCATCAGTTACACCCAGTTCACATTTTAAAATACTGAGAGCCTAGGGAACAAGTAGCATCTTGGGAATAGTATTCTGTGTAATGCCCCACACAGAAAGACAATTTCTTCAAGGAACTACTCTCCTTCCAAAGAAGATCCAAAACAAGATACTCTAGCCTCAGTATCCTGACCCTTCATCAAGGAACAGCAAGCCATAAACACAGGGTAGTTTCCTCAGCCTAATGAGAGAGCACAATAAAATATGTACAGGTGCTGCCACTGGCATAACCCTCCAGTTTCTCAGGTATGGCACCTGACTCTCTACCTGTTCTGATCTCCATTTGATTCAAAAGCTTCCCAGGCAAGAAAGTCACGGAAAGCAACTCCCCCTCTTCCCAGGAGTGCAGCCTCCCCTCCACAGACCTCAGCTCCTTTCATGCAGAAATACAACTACCAACCTCATCCTCAGTGACTGAGTCACGTCAGCCCTGCCTCCATAAATCTCATGCCACCTTCCAACGTTAGAGCCTGGGTTTATCTTTTCAGCTCAATAAAAGGATTTTTAACCTTCCTGCATCAACAAATTAAAGAGTATATTCACCTTATCCCAAAGAGCCAAAGGGCGACGAAGAGTGCCTGGGGAGCAGAGAGACATTGAACTCGTACATCTCAGGAAGCAGCCATGCATCAGGGATGATCATCCTGCAGAGATGCTACTTTTTACCCCCACTAGAGAATTTCATTTTCTCAATTTCATTTTGAGGCTCCCCTTAATTAATGGTTTCCTTAAATTCACAGATCCTGCCATCATGTGAGTGGGAAAATGTAGGGTAGCAAAGAATCTGGTTCCACTTAATCTATTTGCTGGGGAGAAAGACCATTACACCCTTATACCACTAAAAAAGTGTACTGTTTGCTTCAATTGGTAATACTGCAAATGCATTCACTTAATAACATATGAAAAAGCACTGATTAATTTTCACAACAATTGATTAATTATAAAAATGTCTACAGTGATTGACTACGCAATCTCTGCAGCATTTGCTGTACTTTAAAAATAGCAATGGGGTACATTTCCCTCACCGCTAGCTAAGAGGTGCTGAAATGGCAGTTTAATTAGTTAAATGGTAACTTACCTAATTTTAGCATTTACTTCCACAGGAGATAACATACATACGAATGATTTTTCCAGTCCTGCGCATACTACTAAAACAAAAGTGAATGCAGATTGGGAAAATCTGTAAACATTTCCTATCCCTTACTGAGCCCCGAGGCACATGACAAAAATAAACAGGGTAAAAAAACTGATTTATTTTAAAAAACATTTATTTTTCAATTGATTATGACTTCATATTTAGGAAAGTCATAATTTAAAATTAAATTAGGCTGGTTTTAGGCAGTAATTAGTTCTGAATAAAATCCAACAGCCTTATTGAACATAAAGTAATAACATTATCTCTTCAGATCACAAATTGAATTGTGAAAATTAGCACAGCTATCTAATACTTTCTTTAAGCAGAGACAACACATATCAGAGAGAACGTTACACTACCACTAATTTTTTTTTCTCCTATGAGAAAAATAGATGATAGCAGCTCATACAATCACAGAATAATAGAATCTTTCAGTTGGAAGGGACCTTTAAAGGTCATCTAGTCCAAGCCCCCTGCAATGAGCAGGGACATCTTCAACTAGAGCAGGTTGCTCAGAGCCCTGTCCAACCTGACCTTCAATGTTGCCAGGGATGGGGCATCTACCACCTCTCTGGGCAACCTGTGCCAGTGTTGCACCACCCTCATTAGGAAAAATTTCTGCCCCTCTTTTAGTTTAAAACCATTACCCCTTGTCCTGTTGCAACAGGCTCTGCTAAAAAGTCTGTCCCCATCTTTCCTATAAGCCCCCTTGAAGCACTGGAAGGCTGCAAGAAAGTCACCCCAGAGGCTGCTCTCCTCCAGGCTGAACAACCCCAACACCTCTCAGCCTGTCGTCACAGCAGAGGTGTTCCATCCCTCTCACCATTTTGGTGGCCCTCATCTGGACCAACTCCAACAGGTCCATGACTTTCCTGTGCTTGAGGGCTCCAGAGCTGGATGCGGGACTCCAGGTGGAGTCACACCAGAGCAGAGCAGAGGGGCAGAATCACCTCCCTCAACCTGCTGGCCACACTGCTTTGGATGCAGCCCAGGAAATGGTTGGCCTTCTGGGCTACAAGCGCACATTGCCGGCTCATGTCCAGCTTTTCATCCACCAGAACCCTTAAGTCCTTCTAGCTGCTCTCCATTCCTTCATCCCCCAGCCTGTACTGATACTGGGGGTTGCACTGACCCAGGTGCAAGACCCTGCACTTGGCCTTGCTGAACCTCATGAGGTTCACACAGGCCCATGCCTCGAGCTTGTCCAGGTCCCTCGGGATGGCCCCCCGTCCCGCAGGCGTGTCAACCGCAACACTCAGCTTGGTGTCATCTGCAAGACCTGCTGAGGGTGCCATTGATCCCACTGTTTATGTCATTGATGAAGATATTAAAGAGTACTGGTCCCAGTATGGACCCCTGAGGGACACCGCTCATCACCAGGCTCCATCTGGACATTAAGCCGTTGGCCACTACCGTCTGGATGCAACCATCCATCCAATTCCCCATCCACCGAACAGTCCACCCATCAAATCTGTATCCCTCAAACTTAGAGAGACTGTGGGGCACCATGTCAAAGGCCTTACAGAAGTCCAGATAGATGACATCAGTAGCTCTTCTCTTGTCCACTGATGTGGTCACTCCATCATAGAAGGCCACTACGATGGTCAGGAAGGACTTGGCCTTGGTGAAGCCATGCTGGCTGTCTCAAATCACCTCCCTGTCCTCCATATGCCTCAGCACAGCCTCTAGGAGGATCTGTTCCATGACCTTCCCAGGCACAGAGGTGAGAGGCTGATGAGTCAGTAGTTCCCAGGGTCCTCCTTGCCACCTTTTTTAAAAAGGGGTGCAATGTTTCCCCCTTTTTCCAGTATCCAGGGACTTCACCTGACTGCCAGGACTTCTCAAGTGGGCTTGGCAACTACATCAGCCAATTCCCTCAGGACTCTGGGATGCAGCTCATCAGGTCCCATAGACTTGTGCATGTTCAGGTTCCTTAGGTGGTCTCGAACCTAATCTTGTCTTACAGACTTTGCTCTCCAGTCCCCATCTTGCAGTCCATCCCCTCGAGACGTGTGGGAAGAGACACTGCCAGTGAAGTCTGAGGTAAACAAGTTGTTGCATAGCCCAGCCTCCTCCTCATCTGTTGTTGCCAGTCTTCCAGTCTTGCTCATCAAGGGATTGTATGCTTTCTTTGACCTCTCTTTTCTGGCTGACATACTTGTAGAAGCCCTTCTTATTATTCTTTGCGTCTGCTGCCAAGTTCTGCTCCAGTCGCGCCTTGGCCTTCCTGACTTCATCGCTACACAACTGGGCAGCGTCCCTGTACTCATCCCAGGATACCTGTCCCTGCTGCCACTGCCTGTGCTTCCTTCTTGCCCTTTAGTTTGACCAGCAGGTCTCAACTCAGCCATGCTGGTCCCTTGCCTTCCTTTCTTGATTTCTTACAGCTGGGGATTGAGACCTCTTGTGCTCTATGGAAAGCGTCCTGTTGTGATCTGCCAGCTCTGTTCTGCTCCCTTGTCCCTGAGGGCAGTTTCCCAGGGGGTCATATTGACTGACTCCCTGAAGAGCTGGAAGTTTGCTTTCCTAAAATTCAAGGTCCTGTCTTTACTCTTTGCCTGCCCCATATCCTTCAGGACCACAAACTCCACCAGTGCATGATCAGTGCAGCCCAGGCTGCCTCCAGTCTTGACATCACCAATTAGCTCACTTGTGTTGGTGACCAAGAGGTCCAGTATGGCCTCCCTTCTGGTAGGACTGTCTATTACCTGGGACAGGGAGTTATCCTCCATGCACTCCAGGAGTCTCCTGGATTGCCTACAGCTCGCCGTGCTACTGTTCCAGCAGATGTTGGGGTGGTTGAAGTCCCCCACCAGGACGAGAGCCTGCAAGCACGATGCTTCTTGTAGCTGGAGTGAGAATGCTTCATCAATAGACTCCCCTTCATTGGCTGGCCTGTAGTGGACACCAACCACAAGGTTCCCTTTGTTGCCTCGGTCTCTGATTCTTACCCATAAGCTTTCGACCTGCTCATGACTACTCCTCAGAGACAGCTCTTCACACTCTATCCATTTCTTGATGCAGAGGGCAACGCCTCTGCCCTTCCTTCCTCGCCTGTCCCTTCTGAACAGCTTGTAGCCATTGACAGCCGCACTCCAGCTGTGGGATTTGTCCCACCAAGTTTCAGTAATGACAACCAGGTCATAGCTTTCTAGCAGCATGGTGGCTTCCAGCTCCTCCTGTTTGTTGTCCATGCTGTTTGCATTGGTGCAGAAGCTCTTCAGCTGGGCTGTCAGCCATGTCATTCTCCTAGAGGAACCCCCTTTTGTTCTTTCAAGGTGTTCCTCTGGTGCAACGGGCACCAGGTTGGACAGGGCTCTGAGCAACCTGATGTAGTTGAAGATGTCCCTGCTCATGGCAGGGGGGTTGGACTACATGACCTTTAAAGGTCCCTTCCAACCCAAAGATTCTATGATTCTATGACATACATTTGTAAATACTATTTAATCTGCGGCATCTGATATTTACCTCGGTTAGGTGGGTGCCCTTTGTTCATTTGACACAACAAACTAGTGATGAGGACAAACGTATTATTCTGTTATAAGCAACTTCTTACAGCATTGCCCATTTATTATTTCTAAAAAATTCCTACCCTTGAACAGCTTTACCAGATAGCACACAGTCTAATACTTACATTCTTAGACAAACAAACCCTCAAGCATTGCTATTTGACCTAATTTATTTCAGATTTCAAATGGAAAATTCCAAAAAGCACACTAAGAAAAAAATTTTAGAAGAGATAAGACTATTGCAAAAATAACATTTTAACTTCACTCTTCTCACAGCAAAACAGTACTCTCTATAATTAAAAATTTAAATCAAATCTCAAAGAACTTTAATTAAATTCTCTGAATCATCTGAGTTTATTTTAAAAGTGGTTCTTCAGTTGCTTGAAACTGGATCTTCAATGCACTAAGACAACCAACTAGAATTTACATGCTAATAAAATCACATAGCAAGAACAGATTGAGAGCAAACAGTGTTTAAGGGCTCTGAAAAGATTCAGTGTTTAATACCTCATCCTTCTTAATTTTTCCTTTAAAATGCCAATTAATTTACTGACAAAGTATTTCCAATAAAACATGATATTTTTAGGCATACTGAATTTCTTGTAATATGTAAGTATGCTTATCTACTTACAAATTGTAGCACCATATTACTGCATTTTCAATATACATTTATTTTGAAGCACTCCAGAAACAGTTAAAAACTTTTAACGTGAAAACTAGGAAAGTTTTGCCAAGTGAAAAAATGACTAGAAGAATTTTACCATGTAGATCTCTCTTATACTTAAAATAAAATAAAAATTATGAAATACATCCAAAATGGTACCTTAAGTACAGGTATCAGCAGCCTCATATACACACAGAAAAGCGGTGAGGAAGTGTTTTAACGGGTCACACGGAAAAAATTCTGATCATCTTTTTTTTCAAAACACATTTTAAACCTCAATAACCACACAACGTAAAGAAAGCCGGCGAGCAAAGATCACTGGCAAAGCGCAAGTATTCCTTACTGCTAACACCACTAGTCTTATGTCATTTTGCATTAACTGAAATCTTCAGTCAAAAAAACAGAGGAGGAAAGCCAGCGAGAAGAGAAGGGCAGCAACGAAAACTGCGGACTGCGGTGAAAGAATGTGCCAGTGTCACAACACCCAGACCTCCCAAACCGACTCGGGGAATACTCCTGAAATAGCAAGGCAAGGCGACTGGGAACACCATGCAAAGCAGGACAAAAATCAAACATTTAGCATGCTCAGGCTTAAAGATCAAAAGTTGCATTTTCCTGATGAGCTCTCTGCAAAGTGAGCCAAAGGCAGCTCCCATCCATGAGGTATGCTGTGTGAGCAAGAAGCCCTTACACCATGTTGCTCCGAATCAGTGGAGTAAATTCAGGACAAGCTACGCAGCATGACAGCATGGACTGACCAACATAAAACAAAGCCATCGCTGCACCAGCAGCTCATCATTTACAAACATGTGACTAAAATGAACACAGTAACATCTTTGTTCTCACTCTGAAGCAGTTATCAAAGAAAATTCAATGTGGAAAACTGACATAAAAGCACGTGCAAGTAGAAAACTCTTCATGGAGTTTAGCTGAACAGAGGCTTCAAAAACTAGAGTTTCTCATTTAGGGACTGTGTAGCTGTATCAAAAAGAATGAAGTTTTAATTGCTTCACTGCTCTGAATCCCCGTAATGGTACTGAACTTACTTTGAAAGGCATAACATAGAAATACACATTTATTTGACTTTTATAATAATACAAATTTAGGAAATAGGAAAACTGTGACTGCACACAGTTATGATGTTAAAACCATTTCAGGAAGAAAATTTAAAGACTGGCTTTTATTTGGGAAATAAGTTTAAAATCTGAAAGGAAAAGATTAGCAGAAGCTGATGTGTGACATCGCAGTATCAAAATATTACATCACTGCCCTGCTTCACTAATCTCTAAGGTTCACTTCGAAAGAAAGCATAACCCATCTGTAACTCAGCTTTTTATTTCAGAAGGAAAAATACTTCAATGGCCTGGTGAAAGCTGCTGTTCACGCATCCATAAGCAGAAGAGAGCAGCCCAATGAACTGCGCTCTCCTCCGCCGGCCCCCGGGAACATGGGACTCCAGATAGTTACACCCCTTGTCTACAGCAAGGACTCCACAGTTGACTTGCTACAGTCATTCTTGTGTGTGATGAAAATGGGA
>NW_010536762.1:29130-35639 GCF_000687285.1 Phaethon lepturus | reverse complement strand
GCTGAACTTGATTAGAGTTCATCAGAAGGTAGAAGGTTCATCAGAAGGCGTTAAAGAGTTCATCAGAAGGTAGTATCAGGCTATACAGATCAGCACATATTCTGGAATGCTTTCCAAATGAGTACACTGCCCTAAAGGAGGACCAATAATAATAATACAAAATGGAGTGGGAGGTGTAATCTATGCAGAGATCTTTTTCCCTCCCTTACACTCTTGGTAATTTTTAAAAATATTTCTGACAACATATTGTTTTGCGTCAAATATAAACTGAAGACATTTGAGGATATGGTCTTTGGTGTTTATGCCTCGTAGTTATAAAATTAGCCTCAGATAGTTTATTCTGACTATAAAAAGATTTAAATTTTTAAATCTAAAGTTTAAAAGTCTGCATGTAATGCTTGGAGCTGTATTTTACCTACAGAACATTTGGCAGCCTGTTTGTGCCCCAGGAATTTAATTTTATTATTTTCAACAGAATTAACATAGTTTTGATGGGAAAAAAAAAGAAGATAGACTATATTAAGTTTTTAATGCTGAAATAGATCTGCTATGCAATATCAGTACGTAGAATGTATAGTTTATTTCAGTTTATTTTCAGCATACCATTCCAGAAACACTTTTTCAAATGGTCACATTATTAATATTTGTTTTTCATTCAATACATCCATACTGAATGGTTCCTGAATGTTCAAATTTATTTTTCTGTACTTACAATCGTGATTTTCATTGTGTTGCAGCAAGCATTCCAATAACTTTTTTTTTTTTGGAGGGGGGGGGGCGGGATTCAGAACAAATATAGCAATACTTTTGCAAGTGAAAATCTACTGCATTCCACTACAGAGTTAGGAGCACAACCAAATCTGTCTAGAGGTTTCTTCCAGACAGGTAGAATTTTGGAATGATCTGGCAAATATGTAGAGACACACCTACACATCAACCAAAGCATACTTTCAGCTTTCTGAGTGTACCTTCCCTGCTGCGTGCTGCACTTAGCATTGCACAACTGTCACTCCAAGGGCCTTTCTGCACACTTTCAGCCTAACAAAAAGTCTGAATAAGCTGAACAGATAAAGTAGTATGTTGGAATATTTAAGCACATTTATCACCTACTATCACCAACTTATTTCCTTAGGCACCCCTCTTTTGGAGAAAGCCTGTTTCCCATTCAGTTCCATGTTCTAAGCGACACTGGCGTAGTCCCTCTCTCCCTTTTGACAAGTGAGGAGTGAAGAGCATCACCCAGCTAACTTTTATGGCAAACCTGGTCTAAACTGGGGTGATGTGAATATTGTTATCACACTTCTCCACTTTGTGTAGTTTGAGAGACATGATACCAAAACATAAGGGCAAAGAAAGGGTTTGAATTCCCCTGACCTAGTCTTTGCTGTTTATTTCTTTAAATACCTGGGTCCGACTCGGGCATTTATCTTCATGTTCAGAGAGAACTTGGTTAAATGAATCATTATGTAAATACGTCTCCTTCTCCTCCTGTGTGATTAACTCAGACGTAATATCTACCTTTTAGATGCCTAAATTAGGTTACCTGAACGTCACCAACGTATTTAAGAAAGTATTCTGAGGGATCATGGAAACGTTCCACACTTCCCCGCACTTCCCAAGGCCTGAACATGGAACTGCAGAGGAACAGGGCTGCCACAAGCAAGGGAGAGCCAGCAGCATTGGCTCTGTACTGTGGACACCATCCAGATTTTCTCAGCTCCTACCAAAAAGAACATCCTTCGCATCTGAGATTCAGCCGATGCAACTCTTTTGTCTGTTAAGAGGAAGATTAAATCGGCTAAGTGAACTAATTATGGAAAGGAATCACTGTGTAATTAGCGAAGTAACCTCTTCTCACTTTCCCAGTTAGGCAGTAAAAATACCTCACAACATTTCCAAGAAATTAGCACAATTTGTTTCCAAACTGTTTACAGAATATTATTCTCAAAAGATTACATGTAATGAGCAAGGCTATGTCTAAAAGGAAAGGGAATACAGATAAAAGGAAAGCAAGCAAGCTCTTCCATACGTTTTGAAGGTACTTACTGCAGCTCTCCAGCAATCAAGCATATGAAAAGATTTAATAGGCAAGGAAAGCTGGAGGCCACTGAACACTGAAAGAAAGCATTTTTGTTCAGTCAAGTGAAATCATAACAGTGCAACGTAAGAGTAACTCGATTTGGATTCATGTAGCTTATTCAGTAATTTTTACAGCACAAAGGTTTTTCCTTGCTCATTAGATTACTGAATTAGTACTTCAACTCTAAAGGAGTCTAATGTTCCTCCACGAACTCAAGTGAAATTTATGAATTCACCTGATTCTTTTTTGAAAACTTCTCAAGTGCTGCTACAACTAATTGTTAACTGCAACATCATGCCAAGAACAACACTTTAAAGAACATGGGTTAGAGTCTTTGTCTAGCTACTGTGAAATGATCTACTTCTATTCTGGTCGTTGCTGTGTCATACTAATTGTACTATGCTCAGGATGTTGCATACTGTCATTGTTTAACTACTGGAAAATTGCCAATAGAAAGAAAAATGGGAAATTGTTTTAATGAAGTGGCTTTCTGAACAATCTTGGGAGGAAAATTCTCTTTCCACATGACTCTTGAGCAGCACCACTGTAACAATTTATCTGTATACTTCTATAGTCTCTTACATCTAAGGATCTCGGGGCTTTTTGCCAATATTTATTACACTTTGTGGCAAACTTGTAGTGAAAGAAAACCACCACATCACTCTATGATAAACAAACAATAGAAATGTTGTAAACTAAGGCAACATTATAATGGATTTAAGAATACTTCAGTCAAAACAAAAACCTTGATTGTTCAGTGTTAGGGTTTTTTCCATATAGTGGAAGGAAAAGAAAGTGTCATTTAAGAATTTTGCCTTTTTTTATGTATGTGCGCATATACACACACATGCACACATATGTATACATTCACATATGCATGGACCTCAGTGTTTCACTTGTTTGCTTTAAGAATCAAGACATCAGCTTTAACAGTCATGATTGCTTCACAGTGCAAAATATGTAACTCTACTCCAGTCTCCAAAGTGTATGGAAGAGTAAAGGTTCTTTTGAAAATGGTCTCCTCTTACAATCTTCAAAACATCTTATGATGAACATTTTTATTCACTTCAAAAAACTAGAGGCTTCTACATATCTTATCCTAAAATCTCTCTGAATTCTGGAAGTATGGATTGCATTAATTCTTTTATATATAGTTCTACGCTTCTGAGAAATTAAGTTTTCCTAGCAGATTTCCTATCTGAACTAACACTACCACTATTCTAAGTTTAGTTCTTCTGTCCATATGTCTCAGCTACTAGGCAGCACGCTACTACCTTCATTTTCTCTGCCAGTATACTCCCATAATGTATTACAGAAAGCCACATACGCCAGAGCCAGAGGGAGAGATTTTTGGTGATACAGAATGTAGTTAACTCTTAAGGACAATAAACCACAAATTATACTTTTAGCTTCCTACAATAACAAAACAAATCAATGACAGTACCGCTAGGACATGTACTTGAAATCAAGACTCTGTGACCAAAAAGGCCATAGTAATAGTTTAGTTCAATCTGCTGTATAATACACATCACAAATCATCATCAGTAATTCATGCATCGGGTCTAGTAACTTGTGGTAACCCTAAAACACAGCTTTTATGAAATAGTCCATCTTGGCTAACGTTAACCTAAAAGTAAATAACCCTCATCTTCAAAAAAATATTTTTCCGTGTATTTTTACTGCAATTTTTTGCATTTGCAAATTCCAGCTTTATAGTCTTGCTATATCTTTGTCTGTCAAATTAAAGGGCTCTCTAGCAGTAGTTATCTCTTCCCAGGGCAGGTACTTACAATCTTTGATCGAGTCACCATTGAATTCATCTTTATAAACCAATTAAATTGAGCTCCCTAAGTCTGTCACTGCAAGGTGTATTTGCCAGACCATGAAGCATTCTTGTAATGAGCTCTGTGCCTTTTCTCACAGTGGTGAAAAAAGGGAAGAAACAGTAAACCATCAGTCTTTCCAAACTCCATTTCTTTTGCCTTTGAATATATGTGAAAGAACTAAAACAAAACACCTACATAATTTTCTATTAAAATTAACATTTATTATTTCATATGATAGATAAATTAATTCATTGACTTCCCATATGGGTATATGAAAACCAAATTTCCCAACTGTCATGCTTATTTAAGGGCTTAGAAAACCACAGTGCAATTACATCTATCTCCTTCCAGTAGCTGTTATATTCTTTCATTTCTGAATGAACTTCCTGATTCTTTTATTTTTAATTTCTGAAATTATTCAGGAGTTGGACACAGACACAAGATGCAGTATTTCAAAATTCCCTATTACGTTTCATAGCAAAGACCAAGAGACTACCCAAAAAATGAGCAAAATTTACAGTACTTACAAGTATAACACTCTGATATAGGAAGTAAAGCATTAATTAACCCACACTCAGTAAATAATTAGACAAACTCTAACTTCAACAAGTGCCTATGCAAAAAATCAATTAGAGGCAAAATAGTCAGTCAAAATAAGAGAGACACCTGCCAGTCGCTCAAAGGACATTTATATGCAAGGAGATTTAAGATTTTCCTCTTAGTATATATTCATTCGAATATACAGGAAGATTATTTTAAAATAAATTAAAAAAAAGGAAAAACCAAAGTACCTGTTAAGCACAAGTTGGGACTTCTATACTTCTATACTTCTATTTGCTTTCCTTTCCCCCCAAACATTATTTTTCATCAGAATAAGCTTCCTGAGGGTTGCAGGACTTTAGCAATAATTATTGCTATTACTTCTGTTGGCAATTTTTTCTAACATAAACCAAAATGAATCACTACATAGAAACAAGTACCAACACTCTTCACATTCTGCTTCTTGGTAAATTTTTGCCATTACTGTTGCTAACATCAACCCAAACAATTCTTGACTCTGAGAAAAAATAAAACTCCTAAGATGCAAAACACATCTCTGATTTGAGTGAGACAGGACTATTCAGTTACTGGCAAGAGGAATTATTCCCAGAAAGAAGAAAAAAAAAATCTCTTAAGGTGTAGGGTTTTTTTCTTTACCCATCTGGCTGGTATCGAGATCAAGATTAGCACGTTTCTTTTAGAGGCTAATTCCTATATAACTAAACTAGACAGAGAGCAATGGAAATAAACAGAAAGTACTTCCAGTCCAGACTGTCTCACTGCTTCTACTGACCTGCAAATCTCATGTTAATAAGAGTCTGCTATCAGCTCATTAAACAACCATGTGGAAATCTAGCTCTCAGCATTAAATGGAGCTATGTAATTACTGTCGAAGAGGCAGGATATGCATGGAACAGTCATTCAAGAAATGTCCAGCTTCGGTCTAAATATTTTCACTTGAACAAACTTCACCTCCACTGCGTAACAAATAATTGTAGGATAGCTTTAAATATTGTTAAAACTTCCAAAGGAATGGTCTGCATACTTTAATTAAACTTGAAAAAGAATACTGATGAAGTAATTTCAAAACTTACCTTTTGAAACTACTGATCAAAGGAGCTCAAACAGTAGTACAAGTCTATGAATTGTACTTACCCAATGAGAGGATATATGTTCCAGGCATCTATCTGCTTAACCAGATCATCAAAAATTTCTTGTCAAGGTGAAATAATTGACTAACAAGCATGTAACTGCCTAAACCCCATCAGTATTATAGGTAGCCTGTTCATTTCAAAAAGGAACCACCAACCTGTGAAATCTCTTCTCTGCTTGTGGAAATTATTGAGTGCCTCAGCCAGCCTCCAACTTTTTTCCCCTATATGTGAAATATACTGTGAATTACTTATCCAAGTTCTGGTCAAAAGAGAATAGAACCAAGGTGCAAGGAGAGTATCAAGGGACAGCTCACAGCCTCTCTTCATGAGCTTGTATACACAGAATCAAAGCAGGAAAATGCAGAATCATAAAATCATGGGATCATTTAGGTTGGAGAAGACCCTGTGCTGGTTTTGGCTGGGATAGAGTTAATTTTCTTCATAGTAGCTAGTATGGGGCTATGTTTTGGATTTGTGCTGAAAACAGTGTTGATAACACAGAGATGTTTCACTACTGCTGAGCAGTGCTTACACACAGTCAAGGCTTCTTCTGCATCTCACACCACCCCACCAGCAAGTAGGCTGGGGGTGAACAGGAAGTTGGGAGGGGACACGGCTGGGACAGATGACCCCAACTGGCTGAAGGGATATTGCATACCACATGGCGTCATGCTCAGCATACAAAGCTGCGGGAAGAAAAAGGAAGGGGGGGACATTTGGCATTTGTCTTCCCAAGTAACCATTAATGGGTGATGGAGCCCTGCTTTCCTGGAGATGGCTGAACACCTGCCTGCCAGTGGGAAGTAGTAAATGAATTCCTTGTTTTGCTTTGCTTGTGCACACAGCTTTTGCTTTACTTCTTAAACTGTCTTTATCTCAACCCACAAGTTTTCTCACTTTTACTCTTCC
>NW_010536762.1:682-28462 GCF_000687285.1 Phaethon lepturus | reverse complement strand
CATCTTTCAAATACCTCCAGGGATGGTGACTCAATCACTTCCCTGGGCAGCCTGTTCCAGTGCTTGACAACCCTTTCCATGAAGAAATTTTTGCTAATATCCCTGGCGCAACTTGAGGCTGTCTCGTCTCACCCTATCACTTGTTACTTGAGAGACGAGACTAACACCCACCCCGCTACAACCTCCTTTCAGGTAGTTGTAGAGAGTGATACGGTCTCCCTCCTTTCCAATTTGCAAAACTCAACTCAACTAAGCCTTACAGGTTACTCTCATGACTAAATCTTTTGTAAAGAACAGATTTGTCTTCAAGTTGCACTGAATAGTCATTTTACACACACATAGAAAATCTGTATTTTTAAATAAAATTATTTTATTATTTTTTGTAAAAGATATCACATTGTCTATCTGATTTTCTTGGGCTTAACCTTCAATACCAAGTACTTACATTTAATCCAAAAAATGTCACACAAACTCCATGACATTTTGATTAACAGTACGGGAATATACACTCCCACACATGCACACAGACTGTTCAAGAATGCCCACTGAATGATTTGACTTTCATAATAACTTTAGGATTACTGCTATTTAAGTAATAATTACATTTCAATGCACAACACATCCTATATCTTCTCTGTCAAGGAAATCCTAAGGCTCTTTTATTTAATAGACTTATGGAGTATTAAATGCCATTAATGGAGCTCTCCTTAGTTGAAGAAAAAGAATCACATTTCCACAGGATCAGCAAACTTTCAATTGTATTAAATCAACAAAAGCGTTAGTCACGTTCTTCTACCTGTATCTTTTTCTTTTCTAACGTTGTTTGTCATGTGATGGAATTCCTAATTCACCATTCATTTCTAAAAGAAACATGAATTGCACTTTTGTGGGCACATTAAGTCATCATAATATTTACTTTATAAATGCTGCTTTATTAATAAGCACTTAGCTGCATGCTTGTACGGAGCCAAAGTTAAATCATTTTTGCAGCTGTTAACATGCCACACAATTCCACAGCACCAGATAAATTCATAATCACTTTGCTGATTGTCAGCAAAACTACAATGGACAGTATTATCACTGCTGGCAAACAAATGTCACAGAGTCCTCCGAGAGTCATGCTGTGCCATGAGTGCTGCATGCAACACAATGGCATATAATATTTCTAGAAGGGTTAACTACTACTACTCTCATGCCTGTCATTCTGTAAAGTATCCTACTAAGGACTGAAGGCCACATAAAAAATGAGATAATTGGCAATTAAACTGTTGTGAGATTGTAAGTGGTTCCGTCATTACTGGGCTTGATCCAGCTCTGAAAGAAATCATTGAGAGACTCCCCCTGATGATGCAGGCTGTAAATAAAGCTCTTAAACTAAATCCTATTAAAGCATAGGCCTGAAGTTGTGTTCTATATTTTACACGTTTATAACTACTAAGAACAGCGAATTGCTACCACTTATCAGTTTTATTTTTAGTACATATCCCCCTGAAATACTTAATTAGGTAATCTAATGTTCCACTTTACTATGACATTTAGCTCTGCAGAGACTCCAATAAATGGTACACAAATTAAATGCACAGCAAGTCTAAAGTATTTTATGATACTTTTTCTGAATTCAAAAGACACAATAAACATCAACCAGTTCACAAAATACTCAAATGCTGACACTGCAACAAGAAACCAGTGCATCTCATACAATTGGTGATTAAATTAATGGGAACTAATACACCCAAAAAACATCCATCATTGCTGCCTGTGTCATTTCTTAGTCTCTTTGTCTTTCCCATACTTTTTCCTTTTATGTCCAATATCTGTCATGAGCAAATGGCTTCTTTTAAAGGTCATCAGGGATTCTCCATGAGCACACTTGACATTTTACCTGTTTTAAAAGCTAGCGCTTTCACTTAGAATAAGTGTTATATTCCAGGACAATTTCCCCAGGACCAAACAGCAGTTTTTTCTTTAGTACCAGTTACATTAGGCCTTCCCGAGTAGTCTTTGTTCAAACATATGCATCAAGGCCAGTGCTTTAGAGAATCCTTTTACCCTAAGAAAGTGGAAAAGTTAGTATGACCTACTTTACAGTATTTGTATGCTGACACTGCTTTCAAATGAACATCTAATTCATAAGATTTATGACACAGCTGAACAGTTTAATGGGATATGGGAATTATTTACCATTACCCTGAACTGAATGGGGAAAAAAAACCACCCCACCCCACAGATACATAAGAGAGAGGTGTGTGTTAGTGGGTAAGGGAGGTGAGGTATGCATGAACTAATGACAAAGCCTGCAACCCTGTTATTCAAAATTGTTCATTTGTAGCTTCCCCATAATTTTTCTTGGGCATAATTCTGCAGACTAACAGGATTTGCCTCCTCCTTAACATTAGCGTATGCCACCAAGATCCCTATGTGGCCCTGTCCAGGTTACTACAGTTCTTATCCTGAATTGAAGATGAAGACAAAACAAAAGTGTCAGTTTATGGCTAAACCAACACCAATCTGCTCTGGCTGAAAGATATCCTTTCAAAACAAAACAACGCTTTGATTTTATGCTACCATTTCTAAAACTACTTATGCAATTTATGCAAAATTATAATTGCAGAATATTTACACTAGCTAGGTCCTGTGTTGGCAGTAACATCACTGTGGCAGCATGGGAGAAACTGTTGGTTAATTGCTCAAGAATTTGCCCAGAAGCCCAGGCACACTTTGCAACCATTGTTGAGGCCTATTCTCCTGGACTGCCTTCTTAGCAATTAACCCAATTAAGTGAGTTTAAAGTTAGCGCATGCATGTTTACAAGTGCTAATAATAATGTTTCTGCTGGTGGAATAGAAACCTGCTGTTATGCACCTATATTGCTCTGCGTTTCAGTGTGATTTAGTTTGCTTTGAATTTTTTTCCCAAAACTAGGATGACAACTTCCTAAAGCAACAGGATTGCCACCTGTAGCTCTGTAGGAGCTATATATTTTCAGGAGAGTAAGCCCTAGGCAATGAATGACTAACTGTGAAATAAATTACTGAATTAGACAAACAGGTGGGTTAAAAAAAAAACAAAACCAAAAACCACAAACAAGAAACTGAAGTGGAATTAAATGACCAAGTACAACCCTATTTTATCCACAAATATATGCATAAAACATATGACCAGCATGTGGGCAATGAGCTACACTCTGTTCGCATTGGAGAATATTAAGGATGCTTGCTGCAGTCTAGGACTGTGCTGTGAAAAGAGATGTGGTCCATACAGGGCAGAAGGCGGCCATTCCTTTTTCCTCATAGCTTGGGATGTGCCATTTTTCCTTCATTACAATCATGAAGTGTATGCTTGGCCATCAATCTCACTGAATCTAAACACTAAAAATATGATCGGTATGGTTATATCTACCCATAGATACCATTCTCCCCTGTTTTCCCTTGAATACAGTCTCTTAAACCAACTATCACACCTTTTTCTTGAACTGCTCTTGATGTGTTTCCTTGTTGTACACACTGCAGTTCCCCAGGCGTTGTAACTCTACCACTCATCTCGATTTGTCAACATAACCATTGGTGTGACCTGGATTTTGAGTTTGCTACATGCTTTGGTACCATATTTCATTATGTGTCATGGCTCTGTAAATGAGTTTGGCAGTGCCACTGAGCAATTAAAAAAGGTGGTTAGGTCACAAGCACGGGTACAAGTCAAAACCCTTCTTCCTGCTGAATCAGAAACAGAGTTCCACTATTCACAGGAGGATCTGCCTTGGGAAAGATGAAGCGCTGGCATACAGTCAATCCACAGTGAATCACAACAACTTCCTTCAGCTTCAGGACAAAGTCCCAAAGAGAAATGTGATTAGCAGGTTGTTGGCACAGATGAATCCACACTCACCTGGACTCAGGCATGTTTGTCTGGAATCTGAGAAAGTAATGCTCTGCCTCAACCCTTAACTTGGAGCAATCACAGGTGGCCCAATATATTCAAACAAACCAAAATGACTGCCTTCTGTAGAATAGTACCAGACCCAGTTACTGATAAAAGTTTTCCAGTGTAAAACACAAGAAACCCTAATATAACAAACATATTATGCCGAGGGATGGGAAAGGAACATTGATAAAATAAGATTTTCCAGACCTTCAAATACGTGTGTCACTTTTCCTAAATCTCTGGCTAATCAATACAATATTCAGCAGATTTTTTAACCTTGGTATGTCCTTCAAATTACTCTTTATCTTGCTGCAGAGGAACTGCACACACAATTTCAGATTCACAGCAAGTGTAACCATACCGAATTCAAAATGCTCCTCTTGGCCTAAAAAGCCCATTATAATTTTGAACATTATCCCTCCAATGTGATCTCAGCATATAGATGCTGAGTTTGTGTGATATCCACCTTGCCTCAGTACAGTCAATACAGTTGAAAAGGGAGATGCTCTTGCTGACAGTGCTGAGACTGCCTTAAAGCTATACAGCATCTGGAAAGTATAAGCATGCAAGTTTCATACCACAAACATACAATGGCAATATGAAAAAGAAGCTAACATTTGAATTACTAACTGCAATGGCTTTACAAATAAAAAACATTATCAACTAAGAACTATACATCTGGATCCCCACAACAAAGTCACTGTGCTCTGTGTACTCTCCATTCTCATTATGTATCATTCTCAAGCTACAACAGAAGTCATTCTCTGGCTCCAGACTACCTCTATTGACATTAACTTCCATCCACAGTCACATCTTTACAAGAGAATAAATTTTTAATTACAAAACACCACTTCAAACACAACAGCCTTTTTGGTCTTTCCATGGCAAAAAAACCACCAAAACCGTATGGATGTTAGAAAGGAGAATCACTAAGGAATATTGATTAGGAACAGGAATCAAGCTATGCTTCTAGTTACCAGCAAAGCAAAATAAACTAACATTTTGTGATAATTCTTGAAGTATTCTCCTTCAACCTTATGCACCGAACCATGAAGACTCACTCAGTACACTCTTGCTGGAGAGAAGTGCACAGGCTAATGAGAGCTGGCATGTCCAATGGAAATACTGCAATCTTTGATGTAAATCCAGATAGCACTTAAATACATAAAACCAACTATAAAACAAAATTTAGATATGACATGAACAGAGTAGGTTTGTTTTTTTCTGTAATTTTTTTTTTAGTGTAAGAGTACATTTACACTGCTATTGAACAAAGTGAAAAGCCCTGAGTCAGAATTAAATAAAAATATAATGTCCAAAAATGCCTTCTTCTAGAAATTAATCAAACTAAAAGTATCTTTAGAAGGTAACATTTCATGTTAGGCACTCCACAGAAATGGGGAAAGACATTCAAAGGATCAGTATTATGCTGCTAGTGTCGTGAAGTCACACCACATTAAAAAACCAAATCTAGTACAATACTTGCTTTTATTAAAGATAAACCAGTTGACAGTAAGTTGAGTTTAACATGTCACTTTTCCAAAAAAAGTTCAATGGTCTCTTGGATGGAGGAGTATGACATTCCAACACTGCACCGTGACTCATCTACCTGACCATAATGCATGAGAATAATTTGCCTCCGTTTATAACAAGCAGCATATTGAGGCAATTATGATCAATTTAGCCGTTATGTCCTGGAACATTCCTCTGGAATGTTCTTCTTGCATAGTCATTTTTACTAGAAATATCACAGGGGCAATGGGAGGGGAAAAAAGTAGTAATATTCCCTGGATATTGGTCCAGCATTTGAAGCATTGATTATATGAAATTAAACTACAAAATGCACCTTATGCAACAACAACAGAAAAACAACCTTGCCTGCTAAAACCTTGAACAGCCAGCAGAACTCGATGAAACCAAACCTCTTCTTTAAATAGATGGCTGTTTTTCTGCATTAAAGATTTGGCACAAATCTTAGCTATAATGGAGCTGAAAGCACTAATGGCCCAGTGGTTACAGAATCAATGTTTCTCCTAAATGATAAGGCAGAAAAAGGTTGCAGAACATTTGCATGTAACTGAGATATTAATCTATATAATCACTCAGTTCTCCATTTCCATGGCAACCATTAGAGAAGAGTTTTCACGGTGAAGGAATTTTTCTTTCACGGTATTACTGGAAAGCTGCTGTTGGAACAGCATTTGTTATTTATTGCCCAGAGCACAGGAAATTCAAGGACAGGTATATGTGGCGGACCGATGCACGGACTTTGTCTTAAACATTTCTTGGTGTGGAGGCCTGCTAGACCCATTTCAGAGCACGAAGGCAAGATGCAGGGAGCTTGTGAATCGACTCAGCTTCGTCTCACCTTGACAGACCCTTATCAGAGATGACATCGGGGGAGCTGCAAAAACGGCTCAGACCGGGGTTGCCTGAACCGAAACCTGAGTGGAGCCTCGTCAATACGGCACTTGACGAGGGCACCCGACAACCAACAACCCTCCCCAAGCATGCGAGACACAACATGGTCGTCGCGTGGGCGCTAAGGGCATGCCACTTCCTTGGGCAACCGGAGTGAAAAAGGCGGGACTAAAAAGGATGAAAGGCGGTGCTCACAGTGGCTGGGGGGGACCCCCACCACCCAGGAACAACAAGAATCAAGAGGACCAACGGGACACCGCTGGATCCATGGGTGGTGATATCTTCTTTGTCTCTGTTTCTCTCTGTCTCTCTCTGTCGCCTCGTCTCTTTGTTGAATTGTGAAAGACATGTTGCACGGGACTTGTTGGTCTAGTTGGATTGTTTAGTTGGAGTAGTTGCCATTGAGTTATTCCATGGAACCTCATGCCTTGCATTTTTGTACTATTAAATTGTTACATTGGTTGGCTGGTGTTGTTTCACCTTAATTCAGTCCAGGGGGATCAAGAATCTGGTCGTTGTCCTAAATGGCTCCTTTCGGGCCATGACAGTATAACAACAAAACACCACTCTAACTTCAAGAGAGGTCAAGCCCACAGAGACGAAAGGGGAAAGTTAGGCAAATCCACACAGCCTAACCCCACCATCCCCTATCACTTCTTTTCACCCCAGAATCCCACAAGTGGAAATAGGTCCACACAAGTTATAATTGATTCACATGAATGAGACTATCATAATGAAGAGGCAACAAACTGGAAAAAATGGAAGAGATTCCATGTGAGAGATACCTGGTATCACCTAACAGGAGCCTACAGCCCCTCATTCAGAGCCAGTTTGTGCTGGACCTCCAAGAGGGGAGCGCTGCTGCAGCAGCTGCCCAGCCCTACGGGGGGTTCCTGGCCATGGCGGTAGTGCTCGGGCTGCTCAGGGGAGTCAGGTGCTGCTTAACTTGCAGCCTGGCCACTCAGCCTTACGGACCGAGCGGCCTGAAGGACCCAATGTTACCCTCGCAAGTAACAGCATTCCCTCCACCTGCAGGAATTTCTCATTCTTCCTTCCTCACTTTATTCATTAACATTTTATTAGCTTCATGATTTCTGCATAATAAAAACCTAGCTTAGTGACCTAATCTACTTTCGCTGAAATACATGACAAAAAACTCCTATTAATTCGGGAGAGAAGATTGAAACCTTGCAAACCAAAGCATGTAACAATTCCAAAAACATTACGTGACCCAAAACTATACTCATGACACTCTGAAATACAGCAGGCCATCAGTTTTTGTTTGGGTTGGTCTTGGGGTTTTTTTTTAGTATTCACTACATACAGGAGCTGACAAAAATAAGACAGCTTATGAACCAGAAAATTTATAAGGCATAAAGTTTACTTGGCACTGCTTGGGAATGACTCAGTATACTATTCACACTCAGGGTATTTGAAAAAAAAAAAAAAAAAAGCAACTGTTTTTGTAAATATATGCTTTCAGTGCATTTGAAGGAGTTGAGACACAAATATTAAAGAACTGTACTTCCAGGATGAAAAATTGTCATTTAATGTAAGTTTATTTTAAAGTAGACAAGCTGTCCCTAAGAAGTTTCCCAGGAACATGTACTATGCTCTCCTATAGGCGCCTTCCCCAAGGACAACCCTCCCAGTGCCTCTTCTCCTGAAACACCTCCCAGATTTCATCCAACCTCTTGAAAGGTTTCCCATAGACTCTCATAGCCTGAATTACCAGTGTCGCTAAACCACGACAACCAGCGGGGCAAGGTTAGGAATGACTGAAAATTTAAAGTCTTTAATGACACATATTCACATTTATCTAAAATGAGAAAATATATGATTTGTATTTTATGTTCACCTACAAATAGGTCCAAGCTATCTACTCATGCTTGCCAGCAGATCAAAGAAGACAGGTTAATTATTCTGTTTTGTTGATCTCAGGTTAAACATTTCCCAAAGAAAACATGAAAAAATTGGTTCATCAGATACTATACAAGAAAGGCTGGAAGACAGGGCTACTTACTGAAGCCAATTGTGATATTTGCATATGGCAGAGCAGTATTTAACAAACCAGTTCAGAGTCTGTATTGTTCCATTTTTTGAGTCAGATCAGCAGCTTTCATTATGAAACAGAAATCAAAACTATAAATTGTAACTGCTCTCAGACTGAAGAGAAAATGAACACATCCGTAACATGAGCTTTTAACCCATAATCCTATTATTCTATTAAAAAAGAAAGCAAATGATATTATTAAAGGATCATTTTCCACAACCATTCAAAACAGCACGACAGCTCAAAGCAAGGCACACTATCATGCCGACATGCTCAGTTGCGTTTAGGAAGCATGTGTATCTCTTGCCATTTATTGTGTGATAAAAAATACTAAATCTCTATTAGCGTGCTGTAACCAGTACACTACTACTGCAATATGTGACTTCCAGTAACTGATACAACTTCTAGCTTAACACTATGACAAAATAATAATTTTGTAGCAAGCATAAAGTGGTAACTCAGATACACAAACTTACCTTCAAACATGGTAGTGACAGTCAATAAATACCAGCACTACTTATTATAGATACTTATCTACCAAATAACGCAATCACCAAAGATCTCTTGTCACACAGTTCACCTGGTTGTGAAGGTCAGCATCTCCGGCAGTTGCATCCAGAGCAGTAAAAAAAAAAAAAAAAAAAATCTAAACAAATCCAAAAAATGTAAACAAATACATAAAACCAACTGCAAGAATACGGAACAATATTGCTTCCCCATTGCCTTAGATTGGTTTAGAATGGGTAAATTAAGTTCTCTCTGTGTGTTTGCTTTCCATGCTGGAATAGAGAATTAGCAGTACGCAGAAGTCTCTCTTTTTTTTTTTTTAAATCTTCAAATTCCTTCCCCCCGCCCCCAACAAGCTTCCATTATTGTCTTTTTGATTCTAAGATCACTTTGGATGATCAGCTAGAAAACTAGCTGCTATCACTCTGTGTTTAGTAAATTCTCGTGTTGCTAGGTCACAATATACTTTGGTGAAAATGGCTCTGTTTATTTGACATGACTGCTACCTGCATCAGCAGATGGACAACGTCAAATCAAAATACTTAGAAGTTTTCAATTATAAAAACTGGAATGACTGAAAATTTAAAGTCTTTAATGACACATATTCACATTTATCTAAAATGAGAAAATACATGATTTGTATTTTATGTTCACCTACAAATTCAGTATTGGAAAACGTATTTGTCAAATACTCTTCTGTTTGTCTTTTTCTTACATGTTTGTCTTAACAAATGACAGTGAAACATTAAACTATTACTATGACAAAGATGGGAATAATTTATGATTTTTTCAGTGAACTAATTTTTACTAATGTTTTATTTGATAATTTTATGGTACATCTTGCTAAATCCCACAGGAATGCACAAACAACGTCTGTAAACAGAATTTAATTTCTCAGTGCTCAGTAGGACAAAAATATATTTCTAAGGAGCTGAAAAAACATCAAACCTATTGCTTTCCCTTTTATTAAAAAACACAGGTTAAATAAATTTCCAAATCTTCCATGCCAATACTTAAGAGGAATGTAAAATTTGAAGTAAAATTTTAATAACACTATTACGCATCCATTTTGCTTCAATGGGAGATGTTCTGTGCCTCACGACTTGTAGAATCTCGGTTGTTCAGATGACTCACTCAAATTTATTTGTATCAACACAAATAATTTAAGAATTCCAGGAAGGTGGAATTTGTTTGTTGTAAGAGATATCTGGCTGAGAAGCAAAACGATGTTTTTGATTAAAAGATGTAATCAGTGACAGGTTTTTTAAGTGATTTCTAATGCATTCCTCCTAGAATTTACCAAGTCATTAATAAGGTGATCTCCTTTTAAAAGTAAATTCTTCAGAGACAAATAAACTAAAATCAATTCCACATCTACACAGAAAAAAAGTCAAGGGCAAACCCCATTTTCTGTTTGACTACAATCATACACAAATTCAAGTTGAAACATCAACATCACCTTGTTTCTCATGAAATCCAATCATGCAAATACTTAATCAGTGACCTGTCAAACTCCACCTCATGACAGTATCAGCACCAGCAAATGATGCCCCGAGGTTTCAATATGCGTTGACTTTTCTATTACGCCATTTAGTGATAAACTCAAAAATAGAACATAAAACATGACCTACTTCTTCCATCTTACAGTTTTCATTTATTGCCTCTAATGATAACCAGAAGACTACTCTCCAGGGGCCACACCAGTGTCTGAATCAGAGACAGAAAATGAACATAATCCCCAACTCTCAACAGTCAAAGCTGAAATTCAGTCCCTGAGAAAAGAACATCCTTGCACATACTGTACAGGACAACCATCTGTCCGAATGTGTTGATACAGAATGCTCTTGTTTGAACAGCTACCAAAATCCCAAAACAGAATGTAAAACTCACTCAAAATTAAACAGAATGAGTATTCTAAAACTACCAACCTATTGCATGATGCAATCGAAAAACCAAACCAGCACTACTTATTCATTTAAACTGAAATAGATCTTCTTGTCATCAAGCAATGAAATTAGGTAGAATTCCTCCTGCTTTGCATCTATGATAATTATTCAAACTTCATTTTATTTTTTGACTGTGCTTATACCTTTCAATAGCTTTCAGTAGTATTGGAAAAAAAAGAAGAAAACTAGGACTAAAAGACAGTACATCAACAAAAATAGCATGCTCACAATCCTCCATCTAAACATCTGAGGGTGTTACTCAGTATATCATTCGTAAGAGGACCAGAAACCCGTATCAAATAGGTTCACAGGAGATAAAACACTGTGCCCAGAAAGATAACAAATACAAGCACTGTCTTTTGGGGATTATCTGGTGAGACTCCATGCATGTCTTGTGAGCTGAACTAAACTACAGAGACAGCTGAAAGGAGATAAATTACACTGGCAAATAGTTCAAGGGAACTTGCTTTTAAAGGACCATTGAGATTTGCACTGTTCAGACAGTAGTTGTGGGGTCAGTGTGTTCTTCCTGGTTCTCCTGAAAGTGTTTTCTTTCTTCCAGCCAAGGACTCAGAGTTCTTCCAAATTAAATGGTGCAATCAGGTACTTCCATTAAAATATGGAAAAAAAGCATTAAACTGCAAGGATGTTAACATTTTGAGAAAAAGAGCTTGGTGTGGTTGAGTCTGTTCACATTAAAAAAAAAATAAATCAGACACTCAGAAGCAGAAAAAAAAATCCCCTTGCAAGGTGACACTTAAAAGCTATTCATTGTCACCTCCTTCTTCTTCTAATGCTCCTTATATGAAATATTACGTTGTATAACATATCACTACAAGAGTTTTAGAAATCCTGTCCTAACCCACTGCTATTTAATAAAACCAAGATATTGTTAAGATTATTTTTACTTTTAAGTGGGAGACAGTAACTTAAATTTTTCAGGAGCTTGTCTACTAAAAAAAATACATAATTACTCTCTGCTTTTCCTCAAAATGAATATATTGCCTCTGTGGCAAGCAACAGATTAAATCATCTGGGATATCATTCACTCCCTTGATCTACTCATATATTTCAATATTCAAACTAACTCAAAGAGCCATGAAATAGGTATCCAAACCTGTGTTGAAAATGCTGTACTTTTTCCACCCAAAACCCCACTGATTTGTAAACAACATATTCAATTCTATTCCAAATGAACGAATAATCAGAGTGTGCAACTTGAAAATACAGCACTGTATCTCTTCATAAATTCAATTTCTGCATCTTTATGATAGCAAAAATCAGAACAAAAATCTTTAGGATTAATAACTCATACAAAAAGAGTCAGAAGAAAGCAGAATGACTACACTAAAATGAGGAATTGCGTTATCAGCAACTTAAGCTCAAAAATACTGCAAAACTATCCAAAAATGAAATGCTACCAAAAACTCTCTTCCTTCCCTATTCCCAAATATTCGGTGCTATGTTTACACACCAATCAATAAAGTTTAGGGGAACACAGATATTATCTGGTATCTGACAGCCAGTACTTTTTTCCTTGAGTGTCATTGAGCAATAACAATATAACAGCGGTTGAAATACTTTAAAGCTTGGTCTTTATTCACTATACTTTAAATCAATGCTAATCTTAACTATTTAGAGCCAAGAACTGTTACATACAAAGTAGCTATCACAAAATAACAATAGCCTCTTTTTTTTATTAATATCACAGTGTTAAGTATTGTTTACATGGCCTTTTGGTAGCCTATAAAATAAAAAATTTGATTTTTACTTACTACAAACTGAAATATTCAAATATTTATACTTAACATGTCAGTATTAACAGTGGTGACAAATTTGAATTATTTAGTTACTTTACTATAATCATCCAGAACAAAAATGGAAACAAAAGAAGACAGACGAAGATGTTAATTTCCTGCAAAACCACAGATTTTTGTTAATTTTAATTAAAACTAATTGTCTAATTTACTTGCAGGCTCTTAGCAAATTATCTCAAGACTCAGAGTTATAAATATGCTATTTAAAAATACAGTTTAGTGATTCCTAAAGAACCTGAATTAGATTTCTTTAAGAATAAATGGAATTCACAATTCACTGTAGAGTTACAAAGTATGAAATGCCACCGTAATACTGAGCTATTCATCACATAAAATTGACGACCCCATATTGTGAAACCATCAAGTGAAGACTCTGCAGCCAATATGCTCGAAGGTACATATTAGAGCCAAATGAAATGTTCCAGTAATTAAAAGTCTTGAAATGAAATTAAAACATCGCTCTGTGTTGCAATCTATATCTAAAAGATACATGAAAAGCTAAGCATCCACAGACACCAAAAAGCAGAGAAATAACCTACCTGGCTTATGCGCTGGTAAATCCAACTAGCTTGATGTCTAATGCCAACACTTGTAAGAGATTCAACTTTTTTCAGAGGCGAAAAGCACAACGTAAATTTATCTGCATTATGAAGCATTCAAGATGCCTTTAGCAAGCACAAGAATTGAAATATGTTAGATCAGAAGCGGCATTTAAAACTTTTTCTTCAAATACAGTTATTCCATTTGCAGCCAAATCAACATATGAAACAGAGCTAGTGAAAAGGCTTTTGCAAAGTGATAAACTTCATTTAATCTTTGTTCTACATACCTATCCATGGAAAGCAACAGGGCACTTACATGAGAAAATTCTGAGAGAGTCTGAGGGATATGGCCATTTACAAGTTCTGTATAATGTAATGCAAACATTGCCTGAGAACCTACATAGGGACCTAGAGCAACCTTCAAGCAGCTAAGACAGTAGGTAATACAGGGATCCTCTTAGGAGAGGGTTCAGATATTGTTCAGGCATCTAGAAATAGAATATATGAAAAGAACTTTATGTAGTAAAAGTAGTTGATAGAATAATATCGAATAGCATTGACAGAAGAGTAATTGTAGTGCTCTTACACTTCCAGATTGGATTTTTTCAGCTTACTTGCAGTGAACAAATAATACCTAGAGAGCTGTCCAATTAATAGCAGCTAAAAAGATGAATTTATCTATTCTTTTGTGGACAAAATAAGATGTTATGAAAAATGCTTCTCATCTTCAAAGTTGTCTGCAGATAAAGCTCATTAAAATTAGTTTTATGTCAGTGCCACTCTCTTGACATCAGCTAAATTATTCCCAGAGCATACTTCCACATGTGTGATTAATGTCAAACCTAATAACCAGCTAATCACAGTGGAAATCCATAATGCTTTCTCCTCTTTCTTTCTAGGAATTACAAGACCTGCCGAGGGTGCAATGTACCTTAAAGTTATGGTAAACCACTAGATTTAACTTCGTTCCATTTTCAGCATCAGCTAGAAAGTTTCACAGTAACACAAGCTTCAAGAGCAGAACTTTGAATTATAAAAGTTTTGCAGAATGGAACAAAAGTTATTAATATTTGTGACTGAGAAATGGGAAGGACAATCTTGAAATAAAGATGGCTACTTCTGCAGAAATCGTTCATTCAGATACAATAAATACAGTTGCCATTTGAATTGAATAAAACAAGTCAGAGAAAATTGTCATGAAATGCATTTGATGTAACATGTTTTCCATTACTATTTTTATAAGAATTGGAAAATGGGATTGAACTTGGTCCCAATAGAACAAATAACAAAACCTCCATAGAAGTATATTAGAATATAAAAAAAAACCTCCTCAAAGTTCAACCTGATTACAGTTCAATTCCAAATGTAAAGGTAAGATTAAAAAAAAGTTGAGAAAAATGTTTGACAGGTCAATGACTTCCCATTGCAGTTCCATGCTGAAGTACCAGTTGTCCAAGAGTTGTGTTGTCATAAAAACCCTGTTGCTGGGAGTTTCTGTAAATAGACTCTATAGGTGCGGAGGAGTAACAGTCACCAGAAAACAGCAGGCTAGAAAGAGTAAACGTACATCTGGAGAAGGGTGTAAAAGTCTACCAAACACTGACAAGCTCTGGAGATTTGCTGTCCTGATGCATCTCTAGGAAATTAAAGACCCAGAGTCTGCTGAGCACACGTAAGGCCACCAGGACATGCTGGCACCAGCGAAGGGCTGTGCAACTCAGACCACATCCGAGGTGGCAGAGGCAGCCGTGCGCCATCAGAGGCACCAGGACGTGGGGCCCTCTCGCCCCCCCCGCCAAAAAGCCACTGTCAGGCCAGCGCGGCTCTCCCCTGCGAGCAAACCGCTGGGCTGGCCTCCACCCGGGTGACTGTGTGTGTGGCAGGTCCTGTGCGATAGTCTGTACCTCTGGGTGTCAGAACACTGGGAGGGAAGATGCAAATGTACCGTGCAAATAATTATCTGTTTGTAATAACAACTTGATTCTATTCGTAATAAAAGCTTAATCAATAAAAGTTGTTCTAATAAATTTTCATTGGGATCTGTCTCTCTGAGTCACGCCCCTGTCAGGGAAAAGAGAATTTACAAGTGTGTTTGGGTGCTCTAAATGAGATCGGGACCCAATCTCCTACGCACCCTGACATGCATTACAATACCTGCAGAATAATGTATTTTTTCAACATGTGGTTTTGTTCTTCACACCATTTAAGCCATCTCTGAAAATATACTCAAAGAAATATCTTATTAAGACTTTCAGTAAGAAAAAAAGGTTCTACAAACTACAAGACATTATCAGCCCAGATCTTGTGTCTAATGCATGAAGGGACTCCTCTAGGCTGACAGAATGCCAGATTTCTCTGAATTCTGTAATTCTGACTTGAAGTGCACTATGACTTGTCTCCATGCATGATGCCAAAATCTTCAATAACTGTTAGAAGCAAAATACACTTTTAAATGTCTTCCAGCAGTAATACCCTGCAAAACAACTCACCCTTAACTCTGCTGTTGCTCCATTTAAATAAAACAAAACAAGCAAAAAACCCCACATGTAACTCAAATTACATAAGCCTCATTGCTAAATCATCTGTGAAGTCTGAACTGACCACTCCTAAACAAGTACTGTATTGACAAATACAATTCTTATGTAATTAACAAGCTTCAAGTGATATTAAAATACAACTGTACTATAGAAATATATTTACATAGCTAGGTATATTAAATATAAACAAAATAAGTTGCATAATTGCTCTATCAATGTTTTATTGATAAAAGATGGGGGGGGCATCTTCTTTCAGATGACTAACACTGATTCTCTGACTCAAAGTAGCAAGAGTAATATAGGCTTAAGAGGAAGGGAATAAAGTATTAACACCAAAAGTGTACAAAGATATAACACAAGATGCATGTCAAGTCAGAGAGCGTTACCAAGAGAATCTAGTATTTGCTAATACCGTTTTCAAGATGAATCCTTTACAGTCAGCAACACACATAATTACACTGGTTTAAACAAAAAGTAAAGACAGAAGTTGTATTGTATTAGAAATTCCTAAATGGTTTCAGATATAAATATTATACAAAGAACAGTTACTTATCTGTCCTAAGAATCATATATTTCTTGAAAGAAAATTCCTTGTTTCATGAATTTAAAGGAGGAGCTGAGATGTTCAGTGAGGGTCTTCCAAGATATTCCTGTGCTTTTCACAGCAGTCTTAATGGTTTTAACTGTACCATTTTCACTTTCCAGTCTTTCATCAGGCTTCTCTACCTACTTAATGGACCTTATTATTGCTATTCATACCAAGCATGTTTGTACAGCAGCCTGATTCTGAGTGACACACAGAAGGGCTGCTTCAATGAAAATTAATTTATAAGCACATTCCTAACAAATCATCTTAACAATAGAAATAACTTGCAATAGAATCTCAGAATAGTATTTTCTCCTCTAATTTGCAAAGAGATAACTTTTATTCCTCATTTTCCAGTAAGCGGCAAGAAACAAGAAGGAACAAAGAATCATATTTTCACATGCACAGTATAGAAATGTTATTTTTAATGGAGAGAAAATAAGAAGCCATTCTCCGTATAACTGCAAACTGAAAACTTTTTTTCCCTCGTACAGGAGTATCTTGTGCCACTCATTTCACACAGGTACCCCTGAAGTTTTCCCCAACTGGCACCCCCTTTAACTTTCAAACATTCTTAGACTGGTTTTCAAAAATATTGGTGAGACTGAGCTGTCAACTCTTAGTTGGTTCAGTAAAACAATAGCCATTCTGAAGACAAATACTTCTTCCTCACGCTGCCTACATGTATGCACTCTTTGAGAAAAGCGAATGATGGCTGATTGTCTCTGGAAAAGGAAAATAAAAAGAACTTGTCTTAAAAAGACTGTATTGTAGCATAAGAGAAGGAGGTAATTTCCTTACCCAACTTCTATGCCAATTGCCAAGCTGTGCAGTTTACAGCTCTGACTTATTGGAAACTAGCACCTGCCAACAGTCCCTAGACCAAGAGAGAAAAAAATAGACACAGTAATGTTTATATACACTTCTGCAGTCAGAATTAACAAAAAACCCCCCAAAACACAGCACTATTTGCAACTGCCTGTAAAAACCATAAAAGAGTATCTCCAAATGTCTGCAACAAGTATTTTTGCTTTTAAATCACGCTGAACTGAGAAAACATTTAAACGCAAAGCTCTGAATGAGCAATTTAAGAAATTGATCTATAAAGGACTCATTCATTGCTTTCAGCTGTCTTCTAAGGCAGCCTACTAGGTTTGACTAATTGAAAAACAAGAATACAGATGTTTCTACTTACCTACATGCAATAATGCAAAACTTTGCAACCAAAAAACTCATGCTTGCAAGTGTCCCTATCTTCCTACAAATCAACTGAAATATAAATTAATTGGCAGACTATGATTCCTCCCTCAGAAATGGTCCAATTATATACAGGAAATCACAAATGCATGCAAAAATGTGCGTAGTATGCCAAATAAGAAAGATTATCTTTATTTGGAAACATTTATAATGCAGAAGTATAGGAAGAGCAATAAAATTGTTTAAAATATAACTGCAATAACTGAACTACAAATACTTAGAAAACAGGGCATTTTATGCATGCCAGAGTGAAAGGTTTTAACAAATAACATAGTCCATAGGTTCCATATAGACAATCATCAAGCAGTTTCTTGAATTTCTTGGCTTTGAATTAAAGTTTCAGATTTTTTCTTCCATTAAATCTTCACATAACGCTTAAAAATAATAATCATGCTATATTAATTTGCAACTTTGATTTGATTATATGCTCCTGTACTTAATACAGGAAAATCTGTCCTTATCTGGTATTACAGTCTTCTTAATCTTTCTTTATTTTTTTAGGTATTTTGAGAGACAGCAGGCTCACAGTACAAATTATGAATTAAGTATCAGGTTTCCATATTACATTCTGGGATCAGTTGAAGCCCATAATCTTGGTCTGGCAAGCCTTCCGAGATGCTGTTGAAGTTACCATTCAATTAACAGCAAACATGTTCACAGACCAAGTCAGGACCTTGTCTGAAAGACGACTACCTCTAGGCAGACAGATAATTTCACAGGTAATTATGTTCCAAATTGGAAGACTCTTGAAGGGCCTAACATGACAACTGCAGGAACATAAGAATTGGCTGCACTCCTACTACTTGCTGAAATCTGTCTCAGATGACTCTCTGGTTTTGAGACACAATCACTAAATTTATGAGCACTCCTAATCCAGACTAGGGCAAAATCAGACTATTTATTTTAGAACATTGATGTGAATTTAAGCTCATGCAGACAACTTTAGACTGAAGTACAAAACAGGCTAGGCAAATTAAGAAATATGTGTTAGCTGCCATCTATTACCTCCTCTGACCCAGCTTCTCATTATTCCCTACCCCTAGGAGTGAGATCAAGTTCACCCAAGGGGTTCTCCCCAGGCCATGAAGAGAACTTCCAGGGGAGATGAGAGAACCATCCAGGATGAAAGCCAGGTTTACAAGTTTTCGTGGGCCATGAATTGATAGACAAGCATGAGCACAAACATTACTAATATATCCAGCAACAGGAAATTTTGCTATTTGCCAGGAAGATTAAGTAACATTTTAAAAGATTACCCAAATGCACACACTGGCATTGTTTCCCATGTACTAAACAAAATCCCAGGGAAAGATCCCACAGATGGGAATAATGAAGCCAGAATAAAAAAAAACCAACTGTAGATTAACAGACATAAAGCCACAAACATAACTACACTTTTTATGTAAGTGCTTAGCAACATTCTGAAGGACTGTTTAGAAGATGCACAAGTGTCTAT
This sequence comes from Phaethon lepturus, assembly GCF_000687285.1. Taxonomy (NCBI): domain Eukaryota; kingdom Metazoa; phylum Chordata; class Aves; order Phaethontiformes; family Phaethontidae; genus Phaethon; species Phaethon lepturus. The sequence goes on along the minus strand of NW_010536762.1, from coordinate 9,419 downwards.
ACGTCCTGTGACGTTACTCCAAACACCTAACTATTGTTATTCTATACTATAGTAAACATCTTCAGCCAGAGAGTGCTCAGTCCAGCCCAAAACTTGCATCTGGATGATAAAGGTTAAAGGTCTAATGCTAACAGTTAATAAAAAGTCCTCCCATTTACACCTGCCTATATTTAACTCTGAAAAGTCCTTACTGAATTTTGTGTTATTAAAAAAACTTTTAGATGAGTAAGATAAAGTGACAAGCAAAAAAGTATTTGGAACACGTATTTAACAATTGATTCCTTGAAAAATAGGCCAAGAATATCCTAAGTGTTTGGAGTGCTTTAGTTTAGACAGTCACAAACAAGTATTGAAATAGTTCTACCTAGAAGTGTGCTGAGCTGGGCAAGGGGCTGTCTAGAGTCAGGTGCCAAATTGCTGAAATAAAAATTACATTTCAAGGTGCTCCATATCCCTCACTGTACTTACATTAACCCACCTGTTTTTTCTTCAAGCTGATCTGCAAAGAGTGTCTGAAAGCTGAGTAAAAGATAACATAACATACGTAACATAAAAGACTGTAGGTGCTTTGATAGTAGTAATAACACAACAGTAAACTGTGACCTGTTCTCATTGGTTTATGTGGTATATTACTTTTTTTTTTTACAGTGGCCAAAAAGGCACATGTATTTTTTCCATACTTTCCTTTCTTCTCTTGTCACATCAGTACCAGTAAACATTAGCATAGATGCAGAAAAAGAGTGCTTTTTAAAAACAAACAAACAAACAAAAAACCCCACACATAGGAAACCTTAGTGATTATTTGCAGGCTTTACCTAATCACTGTCAGTTAGCAACATTGCCAAGCATAAGATCAGCTAAAAAATACTCAGTAGCCATAAAAGCTTGCTACATGAATGTAAATAAAACTGAGGTAATACATAAATATATAGTAATACACTAAAGCATGATTCTTTCAGAGTTGTCCTAGTTTAAAAAACAAAAAAACCCACATCCTAAACCTCTGTGCTTTCTTCCAGTATATGCACAGGCAAGGTCTGAATTACATGAAGCTGCTGTAACTTCAGATACAAACGTCACATTGGAGTGGAGTTAATCACTCTGAAGAAAAAAAAGTCTTTATACCTTTTGAATGCTTCAAATAAGATCTCATAGAATTGAGCCAAAACAGGTCTTATGGTTCAGCCACATTTAAGACTGGGTCAGCTGGTCTGCAGAGAACCCACAGAATGTATTGCAATAGAAGAATGTGAGCGGAAATGGGAACAGCTATGCTTTATTACAAACCTGGGGCTGTCTTAACTACAAAACTTTCTTTATGCCTTTAAGTTTCTGTAGGACTCTCTGCCATTCTGAGCAGCAGATTCAAAACTCCCACTTCCACAACAACAGAATACTTCGTTTAGTCAGATTTACCTTTTTCTGTATCTCACCTATACAGCTAATTAGTCTTTCTTCTCAGACATACCACTTTCCTCTATGCTCCCAAATCATATTTTGTAATCACACAGCCTAATAATAAATGAACTAGCAAATTGCAGTAATGAAAATGCAATCAAGTCTTTTTCATTCAAAACCCTTTAGTCATTCTCAAGTATTCTTAGCTAATAAAACACAGATCACCATCACATTAAAAGCAAAAAAGCTATTTAGTATTTTTAACACAATTATCCGCTCCACTATCCCAGTGGGAGAGTTTACACTGGTTTTGCTCCTGATTCATATTCAATATGATTTTTCCAAGAAGAAACAGGGAGAAATACTTCATGAAAACACCTCAAGTAATGACTCATTTTTTGCACGTATTGGCAGAAGGTGCCCAGAAGAATAAAAAGCATCCACTACCAAGGAAGCATACTTTACTTTTCTTCTTAATTTTATTAATACAACACAAGTACCTCAAAGTACTGTTTACACTGACATTTTAATAATGTAGTTAACAACTTCTAAACTAATTTCTTAAAAATCATCCTACTTGAGATTATCTGCTTCTCTTTCCTTTTGGCATTTTTGGGGTATTTATTAAAGATAACTTTCTTCTTGAGCCCACTGTCTTCAAATAGCAGTGCAATGGGAGGAGAAAAAAAAAGACCACACATATAGATATGTTTGTGTATGTATACAAATACATATTAATGTAACAGTGACCAGATGAGGCCAGATCAATGTGTCAGATGAGACAGTTATGTATTTTTTCCATTATGCAATTTTTTAACAATTTTAATTAGGTCTTGCCGATGGTTTCCAGATTCTTATTTTATAAAATACCACATACTTATAACGAAATTAATTCTTCATCTAAACTGCTAATACTGTGCTTACACAGGTAAAATGTTTATAAAAAGGCAAGAATTTTAAGATAAATTGGTTGTGATAGGAAATATTCACCATACACTGTAATTTTTCAGTTAATGCATCAGTAAAATTTGCCAAAATCTACTTTTTAATGGGGCACATCAACATCAAGAAACGAAAGAGGCAATGAGCTATGATGATGAGCCAAAGAACCGAGTATCTTATTCAGCATTCCTTCCATAACTCCGTAACTCTGAGGATAACCCTTTTCTCCTACACTGACTTAAAAAAAAAACCCAAAAAACCCATACAACCAAAACCATAGTATCCCTCTGACAAGACCTAACGCAAAACTGAAATGGAAGATGTTCAAACAACAAGGTATAAATGAGCTATCACTTCAGTTGTTTAGAAGTCAGCATTGGCACTATTCTACTAGATATACTTCATATACTGTTTTGGGGGTTTTTTTGCAATAGCTGTCACAGTTCTTATAAAGAGTGAAGAAAAAAAAGCAATCAAAAAGAAATTCATATATAATTTTTTAAGCTCAGATAATGCTGAACTTTCACATTAATCAGTCTTTAGTTTGTGACTTGTGACTTTCAAAAACAACCTACTACAGTCAAGCTGTAGACTAATCTTGCCATTGCGATGGCCTGATTATGCCTTTTCTAGAGATAACATTACTACACCTAGTTTAAGTGGCATAACAGGATACTTTTTCAAACAGTAATATGTTAAAAAATTTTGAGAAATTACAGGGCCAGGAGAACTCAGAGAGAAAAGGTATAACAAAAATCAAGAGTTAAGAGACTTCAGGAAGCGACAAGAAGGGGAAAAAGGAGCATTTCAGAATGCCTGGCTTTCCAAGATCTATTTCAACAGCAGCTGGTGTCCCTTGGAGCTCCTTTATAATGAAAATCTGAAGTGGAAACTGTTCAATATTCCAAAGTTCATTTCTATAAAAGAACTAAACTGTAGACAGCTGAAGAAAGGGGAGCTGAGCTTCTGGCAACAGTACAAAAGAGTGATGGCCTTATTTTTCACAAGAAGAAATACAGAAAACAAAAAATGTATATTTCTAGCTGCTCTTTCCAATTTATCTTAATCCTTATTATTTTCTTTTTGCTCTGCTCAAAGATGTTCATAGTGAAAAAATGCAATATTTTAGCTAAAAGTACTACTAGCAACAGCAGTGAGTCTTCTAACTTTCTAGCTAGAAACAGCAAGTCTTATCAACAGGTAAACTACCCTACTAGGCAATTTAGAAGTTCACTAATAATGGTTGGTAAAGGAAAATACAGGTTTGAGCCTCAACATATCAAGACATTTAATTTCTTTTCAAATTTATTTCAGGTCTTACCAGTGAGTAGTTGGCAAGACAACTGACTGCATTTATCAAAACAAAGTCAGCTTTATTACAAGTTTTGAAGAAAGCATGCTAGTTGGAAATTTGGTTATCTAGAAGGAAGTCTTCATTTAGAAATATTCAGGGTATAAGACTGCTTCTCTTTTCTCACGTAAAAAACACGGTAAGTTATTTTATTTCTCCTAAGCTGTGATAAGGCTTGAACACGAAAAGCCTGAAGAACAGCCATAATGAAAAACAAAAGTATACATGAAAGGTAGATTTATTATATTTATAAAATCAAGACAGCTTTCCAAAAAATGAAGTATTCATCACTGCATTGCATGTTACTTGAATTATAAGCAGGGACTCAAAAAAATCACTGGGTTTACAGAACACAGACATGTAAAATGACATGGACTTCTTTCCCAGTTGTGGTAAACCCAAAATTCTCCATCTTATTGCAGCTGATTTGTTAGCACCAGTCACTCTTCTGCAGTCCCATGCCTCTACTTGAGACGGGGCACCTAGTTATGTCCCTCAGTCAACAAGCACTGATCTTTCCCAAAAAGATTAGCACCCTAACTAGGTACAACACTGAGACAACACTGCAGCCTGTTCCATTTATCAACACCCAGTTTTTTGTTTTATGTATTTACATTCAGGTTAAGTGTGTGAGATTTTGGGTTTTAAAATTGGAAAAATTTAAGTTTCATAATATAAAAGAGCTGTATTAATAAAAGGGATCCTTTCTTCCAACAAAACTGAAGAGGTATCATTACTTAAGTACTACAACTCATTATAACATACCAACGTTAACTGACAAAGCTACTGAATCTTGTTATTACCTCCCATAAAACAGACCTGTAACATCAAGCCTACCTAATGCACACAGCAAATCTAGCAGTGCATTTAAATACAGTTACCAATGAGAACTAAAACGGGAATTCCATCTGTAACATCAAATATTTCATTCAGACATTAAACATTTTGCCTGCTGGCACAGCTATCCTTCCCCTTTCAGAAAGTACTATTCAGACTGTATGTTTCCCCTTTATAGAGAATGACAGGATAACATCACAGGACACTATCATAATTCATGTTACAAGGGACATCAGGTGGTTTCTAGCCCAATCTGCTGCTCAAAGCAGGGTCAGCTAACACATCAGATGAGGCTGCTGGGGGCTTTATCCATTTGAATCTTGAAAACTTCCAAGGAGGGAAACTGCACAACTTCTCTGAGTAGTCTGTTCCAATGCTTGACTGAATATATCAACACCTTTCCTTGATTTTCACAAACAAACTAAATTTAGCAGTTGTTAAGCTGAAGTGCATTACTCAAATTTTATGGATAACAATTTCATGTAGAAACTAATACAGCAGTAAATTCAAGTACATACCTAACAACTTTGAGTACTGGCTTGACCAGGGGTTAACAGCAACTTACAATTACGCTTGTGTTCAACTATTTTGCTAAACTGGGGAAAACTAAATTGGCTATGGTAAAGCAGGATGTTTCCAATAAAGCTACCCCATCTCATGACTAAATCATGATCTCTGTGGTACAAGCTAACTCCTTTGCATCAGAACAACACATAATCTGGCCACTGTGTGTCAATTATAAAAGCATTACTTAAATACAAGCAAAAAACTTGTCACGTATGTATATTTGTATTTCTTCATTTCAACACTGCACTGCTCGTGTGAGCTCTTAAGAAGATTCCACAGATACAAAAATTTTTTACATATTATCTCACATTAATTATAATATTCAGTGTGTGGTACAAACCATAACTCATCCATGCCCCCCAGACAAGAGAGCTACTAAGTTATTGCAAATAGTATTTTTGACACATCAAAAGGACTACCTTATGTAAACAGAACACTGTGGGGCGGTGGTAACTCCATCAGTCACAGTTTTATTCAGATCTCAATTCAGTGAGAGGCTTACCTCTTCTTTTTGTAAATATTTCTCTAAAGAAGCTGTAGCAAAACTTTAACGTAAAATGGAATAATAAGTATAAATCCAAACCAAACCCAAATCATCAGTTATTTTATTTGCCAGCCCAGAAGCCCCCAAAACTTAGCAGAGTTAAGCAAAAACACAATATCTGCTCCAGTCAGAATTCCTGATGTCTCTTCATAATTTGGACTATTTTAGCCGCTCAGTATTCCTAACGTTTACTACTATTTACAACTTTGGCAAAGTAAGTGTCCTGTCTGTCCTTTCTTTCTGCCAATGCATATACAGAAACACATACTTACATGCCTCACTGAAAAAATCATTCAAGAGTTCAATTTTTAAAGGAGCAATGGAGAAAAACACATCAATTTTTTTCTTCTTTCTTCCAGCTAAATTATCTTACTTCAAAAAATGTTAGTGACTATGGTTTGAAGCCATCAAAATAGGTAAGCTCTGAATGAAGATACACGCTCCTTCCTGTATCTCTAAAAACGTACCAAAAACTAACCAACTTCTAAGAAGAAAGCACGGTGTTGTTTCAGTGCAGAAGAAAAGCCTCATAGTCTATGAAGAGGAGACCAATGTCTGGTAAAAGCACAGAAAAAGTGACTGGAGACTGAGAAGAGAAGGAGACTAGACTGGACTGATGTAGCAATTCAAAAAGAGAAAGCTCTGTGGAGTAAAGTAAATGGAAGGAATGCTGACAGGCAAAAGGCAAGGAGAGAGAGGGCTGACTGAGACAAGAAACCGAAGAAAAATTTAAAATGGTCAAGACCAGGAATACCTAAAAAATGAAGACTGAATCTGGCTACAGGAGGATAAGGAGATTGTCACCAGGATACATGTATAAAGCATGAAGTGGAAAGGACTGTACTTGCAGAAGATTGGCAAAAGAGCCCTCATCCACCATGACACATTCTCTCTAAAGCTGAGTAGAAAGCACTCCAGTCTTTCACCACTTTTTCACTATTAGAAGTACCAGTGCAAATACACTTCAAACCATGCCATTCTGCTTTATCTCTGCTATATGTATATAAAAGGGACTGCACTCTCATAATGCTATCACTCATAATGCTAAAAGTTCAAGAGCTTTTGCAAAGGATTCAACTTTTCCAATCCTGTTGATTGTGGGTCCAACAGAGTAACACAGGAAGAAATTTACTTTGAGAGTTGAAAATTTTCTGTGTTTTCTTGGTTTGTTTTTTTTTTTAATGCCCCTAAGTTTAATTTTCTAGGTTTTAAGAAAGTATATGGGACACGTGTGCACCTGTTACCCCACAAACAACACGAAGAAATATTATTAAGTTTACTAAATCAACTACTCAAAAATTTTAAAATTACAAACACTGCTGTCTGTGCAACCATAACTCACTTCTATTGAGCATGTACCTTTTATAAAAATATTTAAATAAACATGTACTTTTTCAAAGTTACCTTTCCTCATTCAGTACACAGGATGAACACGCACAGATGATACAGAATATAATGCAGGCAGGACTCTTATCTTAACTACTGAAGACTAGGAATATGTGTAGTGAATGAAGCAGGGCTTGCAGAAAGAAAAAGGGACAGGGGCTCTGTAAGATGCTACAAAGGCTTTAACAATTTAAGTCCTCACTTTTGTAGTTTCCCCCATTCCTCTTACTGTCATGCACACCATTTAACTCAAAATTTCCATAGTTTGCAATTGTGAATTCCTCTTTTTCCCACCCACTCTGCAGACATATTCACAGATGTGTGGAGCACTCGGAATGTTACTAAAAGCAGTGGCAGTTGTAACTTGAATTAAAAAAACTGTGTAAATTTCAAATTGGACACCAAAAAGGAGGGAATATTTTTCACCTAACCCTCTTTGTGCCTCTGTTCACCATCTGTAAAAGTCTTGTCTCATCTCAGGTAGTGTTTGATACACCAATAATTATTTGCAAGGCATTCTGATCACGTAATGATAAGCACTTTAGCAAATCCCATACAGATGTTATCAGTTCTGTCTTCAAAGCAGAGTTGAGTAATGTGGAATAAATAAATCATGGGCTCACAGAGTGATTAATGAAAAATACTGAGTTGTGTTAAGTCAGTTCCTTCCATCTCATGTACTGAATGAGGCAGGGTTCCTGTAGAAAAAGATAGCATGTGATCATGTAGTTAAGCCTGTATTAGAAAGACATGCTCAAAAAGGCACTTAGAAGTTCTTTGTTCCATAACCTTAATAATGTGGGATTTCTTCTACAGAAGGTGTTTAAGGTCCCTGATTTAAGATCCTATGAAATCAAGTAAGTTCCTGCATTATCATGCAGCTGTGTTGAGGCTGCATTACTTTTTGGTGTCTGTCAGAAGTAAAACTGGAAATCTCTTTTTGGTTTAGAACAGCATTGTAGATAATACAAACAGGGACAAGGTCAGAAGTGTTTTGCTTAGCTGCTTATTTTTACTTTTTGCAAAATTTAGGGATGCATAAGGTATACTTTGATGCAACATCAACTATCACTACACACAAATACAGAACCAATGCTGATAATACACATTCAAATGTAAACAAACAAATGCTCCATATTACCAACAGGCTCCTGCAACATTAAGAAAAGTTCCTATTAAAGAATTTTTGGTTGACTATTATTTATACAACATTATGAAAAATTATCCTTTCATAGGGATTTGTACAAATCTGCACCACAAAAGAGGCATTTAAAAGTTACTAATGGTAGAAGAGAAAAATAAGTAATTTTTATAACTTCAGGTTATTTCAAAAAGCTTTCCCGTGCTCTTATGCAATTTCAATTCCTGCATTGATTATTTTTACTGGTTTACAAGTAATTTTATACAAAAGATTGATAGTAAGTAAAGTATATTTGTTAAGACATCCTTTGATACAGCCATCTGTTCACAGGTGGCTGCATTTTTAGGCAATTTTTTGCCCAAGTTGTACACATCAGTAATTACATAATGGTTTATTTTTAAAACCTTAAAGAACCCTTTAAATATTTCTTTTATGTGCTGTAATGTAATAACCATTGAAAACATTCTTAGAGCTCACAGGTCACAGTTTACTTTCATTACTAAATGGAGCATAGCTGATTAACCGCATAAATAATCTCGAGTAGGTTTTATAAGCAGAATTAAACCGCTCT
>NW_010536762.1:0-651 GCF_000687285.1 Phaethon lepturus | reverse complement strand
TCTTCAGAGAGCAGATGGAATTCCTAAAAAGCCCCTCACTCACTCTGCAGCTCAGGCACAGCATCACGGGCATGCTCAGCCCCTTCAGGTGGCTTTTAGCAGAGCTCAGCAATGGCAGCGTCCGCAAGTGGTATTTCTGTTCTCACCAGCAGGTGTTACTACAGTCAATCTGAATTACTGCCAGTTACGGAAAAGTGACACGGAAAATAAGCACAATCAGCATTTTACAACGGGAAAACAAAGTGCTACACTACAATTTTTACTGCAAAAAGGCGCAATGAAAAAAAAAATCCCTTTTTAGCTGATCACCATTTAAAACACCCAAAACGCGAACGAGTAAATTAGACGGAGCGAGACTGCCCCTGGGCACGCAGACTGCTCGGGAGGACAACCCGCGCAGCCGCGGCGCTGCTGAAGCGGTGCGGGCTCGGGGCGCAGCGGTGATACCATTTTCCACACGCTGCCAAAACCCGTTTTTTTCCAACCGGGGAGCGGGGTCCCCCCGGGGGGGAGCCGTGCGGCAGGCGCAGCGCGGGTGCACGCGTGGCAGCTCGCCTCTACCCCTGCAGGGTCCGCGCTGGTGAGGGGATGACCCCGGGAAGTCGTTCCACTTTCGGCGGCCCGGGGGTCCCAGTAATCCCCTCCCCGGCG
>NW_010536761.1:0-40308 GCF_000687285.1 Phaethon lepturus | reverse complement strand
AGCGGTTAGTGAAGCTCAGAGCGACCGCGGTGGCTTGGGCAAGCAGGAGCCACAGGGCCATGTTAGGCATGAGCTTGCACAAAGGTGTAGAGAGAGGCCCGAGCCACGCGTAGTCCGCCACCACGGAGGGCAACGGGAGTTCTGGTCCTTGTTGGTTTGGCTCATGCTGGTCACTCGCAGCCTCCTCGGTAAGTATTTCAGCTGTTTCGAGGTGGAGGGGGGTACGCCGGGGAGCTCAGCTGAGCCCGTGTGTGCCTAGGCACCCTGGGGACACGCACACCCCTAAGCAGAGACCCCCAGCCCACTGACGGTGCCATTTGCAGGAGAAGACAGAGGCTACGACAAGCCTGTGCAAAGCAAAGCGACGCTATTTTCAAAACACAAACCCAGGACACCTTTGCAGCACCATTATTTAGGGCTGTGAAACGCTTGAGGTGGTCTGCATGCGGCTTCCTTTGATCACCTCTGTGGGGACTGGGGACGTCCCACGCGTGGGAGCTGGTTTTGAAAGCTCCTCATAGCTCTCCCCATCCCTGCTGCGGCCACCCCTGCCTCTCCCTGCGAGGACACATCGCCGCATGGCACTGACAAGACTCCTCCACCACCCCTGACTTTGATGCCTAAGCCTTGCTGCCTCACAAGGGGTGCTGCACCCCAGGCGCGACCTCAGATTGGGCTGAAAGACAGGCTCACAAGATCTAATGGGATCTGCCAGAGGGAGAAAGGAGAGCAAATACTTTATACCTGGGCGGTGTTGTGAGCAAATCTTTTATCACTATGAGTAACTTCTCTATTAATTTATAGAAAACTGTTCATGTAGCTATAAATGGGAATGTACTCAGAATTGCAAAGGTAAAATAAGTGGCATTATAATGAATAGAAGAGGCAGTCCTGGCAAAATTAAGATGTATCTGCAGCCTGACACCGGACTTCTTCTCTATTCCCTGCATTTTGATAACAGCAGTGAAGCCAGTCAGAGGCTTCAAAAAGTGGTTAGAACAAGCTGTATGAAAGCATGTTTATTCTCCCTGCCCTGAGCCTAGTGCTTTAGTTTTAAAAATTAAAATTAAACTAAAAAAACCAAAATTTTTTTGAAAAAAAAATGGGCTTTCTACATAACAATTCTTGAAACTCTTGTTAACTCAGTTTAAGTCTGCAGTGAATAAAAAAGTAATCCCTTCCCCAGTTTTAAATTTGCTACTTTTTGTTGAACCTTCCTTGTTATTATCTTATATGAGACAAGACCAAAAGGCGTTTTTAGTTAATCTTACTGATGTTTTTATCAGGATGTTTCTATGATCTTTCAATGACATGAAGAATCTTGCCAGTTCTTCTTCATATGAGAGTTTTCCTGCAAACAGCAATACTTAGAATTGTTAATGAACCCATTCTAATTATTCAACAGCCTTTAAAAATGAGGGGAACATTGATGCACAGGTTATTACAGTTGCTGAATACCGTAACTGTTCTCTTAGAAAAGTCCATGTTCTCTTCTAACCCATTATGTATCCATCCAAACAGTGTGTTTACTCTTTTGACCACACTGGCTCAGCTGGAACAATTTTTATGCAATACCATCCTTTCCTATTTTAATTATGATGAGCTAATAATCCTAAAAAGCGGAAGAATCAGATGAATTTTTCACTTCATAGGCAATAGAAGTGTTTTTCCTGTGTGCCATGACTGCATCTTTTGGCAATTAATTGCAGAATTATCTAGATGTAGTAAGAAAATCCTCCTCTTTGCCTTTAGGCAAGTAGATCCATTTATTCATGTCTGAATAGAAACAGCTTGGGAACTTTCCTTGGTCCGTCTCTGTCTTAGAGCACTCAACAGCTATCTCCCTGTAGCTGGTCATACCCCAAGCAATACATCTTCTTGGTGGTTTTTCTTGATTATTATGACCAAGCACATTTTTTTTCCTGTAATTATTTCACCAATAGTACAAATGAAGCCCAACAAATTGAGTCTTGATTTTTGATAATGACGGTTATTCTTCTCCAACACGCATCTAAGACATAAATTTGTCTTCCTTTGTCACCAAGAAAAACTCTGGGGATTCACTGGAGCCATTTGTCAAACACTTCTATTACTTCCTATTCATGTACATTTATTTCTCCTGATCTACATCCACAAATTGCTCTGGGGATGTTCTTCACCAACTGAACATTTACATGTTTTGAAATGCTACACTCATTCCACACTTTTGTCAACAAACGTGTCCCTAGGTGGTGCATGGAGATGGAATAATCTATTGTTAATTTTTGTACCAAGTGTGTTTTCAAATTTCCTTTGCTTACCTTCAAATTTGAAAGCAAATTTTTGCCTTTCCATGATGAATTGATATTTTTCTGTTGTGCTGATCTCTGTTCTGCCTCTGTTTCTCTTCGTGCGACTTTCTCTGAATTAATGCAGCTATTGACTGGAGGCATGAAATCAAGTCTACAGGTTTTCCTTTGCCATTCTGTTTCTATAAGTAATCATTTGTCAGTTATTTTTTGCTTTAAACGTTGCTCATTTTTAGTTATACACGTCAGTAGGCCAGACCTTACTGATCGGATAGCTTAACACTGAATAATGCCATTCACTACAGTGGAAATGTATACTGTCGTCTTTGGTAACACTGATATGAACTGCTTGTATAAACTTAAGTTACACCAAGAGAAATTCTAGAGATGTAAATTAAGGCTCTTTTCCAACATAGTGCATAAGCAGGTGCTTAGGTTTAAGCCAAGAGGTTTTAAGTGTGTGCTTCCCCTCTAGGGGTATCAAAACCTCAGTAGTGTTTTGATAGGGTTAATAATAGCTAATTTTCAAAGATGCTGAACCTCCATTAAATTGGCTGAAGTAAACAGAAGCTGCATATGATCAGATGGTATTGAGACGGAACAACTAAGTCCCACCAAGTGGAGAGAAATATTCTGCTCTACTTGCCATGGCTGAGGAATGCCAGGATTTTGAGAAAAGAGTTTTGTTTTTTGACTTGGAACACTATTTTCTGGAAATGATAAAGCCGAATCATGCTGACAGCAGACAAGTAACCTAACTTGTAGATGAGCTTCAGTGTCATACATACATATTGCTATATTTATGGTTTGTTTTTAAAATGTTCATGGTAATGGAGCTGAAAAGCAAAACCGTGAGTGAAGACTGCAGCAGTTGGTCAGAAAGCAACCATGTGATTGGTAATTTTCCAGAGAGACCTGAAGGGGGCAAATTGCATTTATCTAAATCCACTGGTTGCATTCAGGGGGATTAACATCTGTTAAAAGTATTATGTTTATCATGCAGGTGTTTCAATATTTGTATTTATTACGTGTTACAACAACAGTCTCTGAGAAAACATTCATATAACAATCTGGTTGTTTTATTGTCTGAATCTGTCAGGACAGTCATTTTGTTACTCCAACATTGTGATCCCCTTGCAAGCTGTAAACTATTTAATGAAGTGAGTATATGGAGAAAGATGACAGACTTTCAAACTTTTGGAAGACAGTTTTACATCAGAGACATTAGTTTTTGCACTTGGGATTGTTCCTAATACATGTACGGGAAAAATGTTGAATTAGATTGAACATTTCCAGAATTCCCATGTATTCCCCTGTGCAGTCCTATATTTGACATTGCTTTCATTTTGTCAATAAACAACGCACTTAGATTCCAATACTGATGGAAATAAATATTCCATGAAGTGCCTCATAGAAAGTGTAATTATATCTGACTTTGAAGAGCTTTGCTTCATGTGTCTATAATGCTTTTATTGCTCAAAAAGTAACTTTGCAGATACAGTGACTTGCAGGAAAGGCTGTTGCCTGTTTAAAAAAAAAAGACAAAATTTAAAAGCTAGACATCTGCTGATTTGCATTGCAGTGTAACGTGACACTGCCAGTACCACAGACAAAACAGCTATGTTAAAAATGTTCAGGTTGCAAAATCAAGTGCTCAAAAGCATGAGGAAATACAACAGTTTAGGTCACCTGTGTGATCTTAATTTGGCCCCCTTGAGTGATTACATTATGATGCAGTTATCATGGATGTTTTTGTTCACAGGACCTCTTGAATCTGATCCAGCTTGTACTGGAGCGAATAGAAATATTTTCATTGACTTCAGTGAGTTTCAGGCTGGGTTCCAAATGGTCATTTTTTTCTTATTTAACCCATATTTCTTGAAATAACATAGGTGTATATAATGACAAAGTTTATCCGGTGAATAAGACATGATCCTTGTCCTGAACAATTTACAGAGGCCCAGTTCATATAATGAACTGGAGGTGGCTGGTTCCCTCTGCCTAAACAGATCACTATTTTGCTTTGATTAATCCACAAAAATGTAAGTTTATTTTTATATGGAATTCATTGCTGTACCAAAAATAAACCAACAATAAAGAAAAAAAAAGGCACTAAGCTGTGGTTTTCTGGGCAAATAATTTATACCAAGGACAAAGACAACACAGTTCAGCTGTAGAAGGGTGTATAGTGGTGATTGATTATGGAAAAGGTAGGAAGTAGAGCTGAAGGAACAAGTATTTTTTTCTTTTAGCATTTGTGGACCAATAGATTATACAAAATATAATGAATACTGTAGAAAGAAATTTTCAGTAATAAATGTCTAGCCAAAAATGGTATCTAGATGGGGTATGATCAGTCATAAAATGACAGAGTTACTGCCAAATATTAAGATGGGATGAGATTTGTACCAGCCATTTCTCTCAGAAAAGTTCTCCAATTTACAATTTTGCCTGGATTGAGTATCAGTCAACTTGTCCTCATTTTGGTTCTAAACTTGGCCAGGCATTAGCTGCAATTAAATGATTTGTCTCAAATTATTAGAATTGCATTTAAAGCACAACTTCCAGGAACAAGCTTCCACACTCCCCCACCATGTATACCGAGGACTAAGATGATTTAATGTATCACCATCTCACCATAACACATCCCCTTATATACTAATTTCTGTTGTGGCCTTCAAGAAAGCAGGATCACACCCAATTTATTTTCTATTTTCCATCAGCAGTTTAACTTACTGCATGCCCTCATTCAGTAGGACTCGTTCCTTACCATTGACGTCTTCCAACAATATCAACAGCAGCAGCATTCACTGCTTTAACCCCTGCATTTATTGATCCCGTAGTCAAAGAATATGACTGAAATGTTTATATGTATTATGTACATATAATTTTATTCTTTCTTTTGGCCTTCTGAATTAGTAACATCTGTTGCTGCTGATGGAAAATATCCTCTGGGCCACAGAGGAATCACAGTCACATGTTGCTGCTGGAACAGCCTGTGTGAATCAGCAGTAAGATAGACTCATCACTCTGCACCTAATAGATATAACACCAAAATGGAGCCAAGGCATTCGTGTCCAAAGTGGGAGGTAATGGTCTATCGTCTAGCTTGAAAAGAGAAGCCTCAAACCATCTCCCGAGTGCTTGCAGCCTAACAGGCAGAGCTTACTTAGCCTGATTCAATGTAAACTTCACATTTTCATCAGACCTTTAGCTTGCCTTCTTAATATAAGGAATAAAGCGGTCCATAAGCTAAGTGTAAGAATAACAACAACAACAAAAAGATTCAGGAATATAGAGTGCACAGCCTAAGAGGTCCCTGAGTCCTTGTGTTTTTTGATTCTGAAGGATGGCTTTGGAGTAGTTCTCAGCATTTTTCATTCGTGTCAGTCTAAAATTTCAAAGATCTATAAAACATAACGCTTCATATATATGTGATATATATATATAAAATGACTCCTCAGTCATTGTCAGAGGAGGCTGCAGCAAGTAATCAGCAAAATATTACCCTTCATGATGCTGATGCAAAATGAAAATTTTGGTTTACAAGAGGGCAAAATTTCTCCACCTTTGGAAAAAATGACCCAGGATCTTTAATATATGGTATCATCATTATTTTCTTAGGTACCAAATAAGTGACACGGTCTCTTCCTCAAAGTAGTGCTGTTCTAAATGCAGTATGCATTGAACTCGATGCACACTAGTGATTAAGGTAGTAATCAGTTGTTTCGTTTAATGTTTGTACACAATGTCTAGCACACTCACAACTGGAACATCTGACCAGGTCAGCTATTCAGGTAAGCTTCTTAGTTAGATAAATAATAGAAACATAATAAATATTTATAATTTTGGTTTCAAAAAATTTTTTTGAAAGACCCATTGCGAAAGGCTGTATTGAGGGAAGTGTGTGGCAGACTGGACTTTTGAGTCTTACATCTACAGTGAAGACAACTTTTTGTGTGAAATAGCTCATGTAATCACAGATGACCAATAAGAGGGTCAATCGATCGATAATTTTTAGTTAATTTTTAGTTAATTCTGTAGTTACTTTTTTTTATTCTTCTTCTACCTCTCTTTCTTTCTACTTTTCTTCTCAAGTTTGTCTCAAATGCAACCATTGTGTGTGGAGAACCTCCCGAATGTATACAATAAAACTAAAAAATATCTGAATTTGATTAAGCCAAATTGATTCACTAAATGCCATAAGCCACATTACATGACTTTTTGTAATATCATTTATATTGCAGAGAAAGAAAGGCTCCAAAAACATAAAAATCCAATTCTTAAATCTCTCAGTCAACACAGCAAAGCTAGATTGTATCCCATAAGCATTTGGCCCTGGTTCTTTGCATACTTGCACTGATTTGCCCTTGGTATTATCTCTTGAGCCATACCATAGTGACATATTTTGCATGATAGTAAATTATCACCAATGGAGAGATGCAATGTATGGCTAAAAATACTGCCCACATTTTGCACAGCTGTAGAATTTTAACTGAAAAGCTTAAGTAGCTCTTCAGAAAGTCACAACATCTGATCTGTAAGGTACTATCTACCTTTGTTTTTCAGGGGGAGTTGAGGACGTACAGTCCTCCAGAGACCTGACACCTATAGAGGATATTATAGAAGTCAAATAACTGACATGTGATAGTGTGGTTCATCCAATAAGGAATGGATTGTTTAAAACAGACAAAGTGGAGTGAGTAACTAGCTATCAGAGACAGTTTTGACATAGAGCCATAAAGTGGGAAGCGGCATGCTGTTTTAGCAGGCATTAATGCAGCAGACAGACCTTCCTAATGATCTATAAATAAAACAGAAAAAATGTCTTCCTGGCTTAAGTGAATTATTGTTGCCATTAAAGATGATAGCACGACATGGGAGGAAAGGTAGTGCTACTTCTTTAAAATGGAGTGTTCCTCCCGCACACTCGTTATTAACTCCAGCTAGAAACTGGAGTAACGCAAACACAACCTTCTTCTGTCCAGGTTTGACATTACATCCACACAAAAGGAAAAGATAGTTTTTTTCCCTGAGAAAAGCCAGGCAGCCCCTGTAATACTTGCAGTTGTTCTTTCCCCAACACCAGTTGCAAATAAGAAAACTTTCATATACATATGCACCTGTATCTTTACCTGTTTTCTAGTAGGAACTGTGGTTCCAGTGCATTGGGAGCAGCACAGACAAGAAGTTTTTATAATTTATTAATCTTTATCAGTCAAATGGATGGCTGTTTGCTTTCTTGTTTTGGCTTAAAAATATGTATTTGAAGTTAATCTCATCTCAGCTGAAATAAGGAATTTAATCATATAATCATAGGTTAAGTCTTTGGTGGGTATGTTGTGAGGTATCTAGTGCAATCTCCCGCTGAAAGCAGGGTCATCCATGAGATCAGACCAGGTTATTCTGGGTTTATCCAGTTGGGCCTTGAAAACCTTAAAGGATGGAGCCTGCACAACCTCTTTGGGAAACCTGTTTCAAAACACATGTCTGCCTATGGCCAGTGGGTTTTTTTCAAGTGTTTTTTGAATATGAGATAGGAGATAGGAATAATCTCTTTACCTTCGTTATTGCTAAGCAATGTGATCAGGTCATTATGAACATAAGGTTCTCATAGAGACTGAGGATGATGACATTTTAACGGCCTGTACAATGACTTGGAATTTTCGTGGGGATCTGAACACGTCTTTGTACAGGCGCACATTTATTTCTTTGTATATCAGAGTGTGGTAGGACTCTATGTTTCTCGTAACTTTCAATTTACTTTGCATCAGCCATGAGAACAGTTGCTGAGATCTCTAGAACATACAGAATAACCATGTACAGCACTGCCTGTACCCATGCTGTTGAAGCATCATGGCTTGATTATACATGTCTGAGAGAAGATTGCGGTGAATTTGCTTTTCGTGACGCTCCTTTCTTGGAGTCATTGTTAGCCTTCATTCAAACACCGTGCAGTGTTCCAAAAACATTACTTTATCTCTATTCCAACCCTTTCTGCCCTCCTGTGTTTCTTTCCTCCTTTGTCTTTTCTGAAGAGCATATTTTAATTTAGAGGTAGAGAAGCTGGAGGTGTGCTTCATGGGTTTGTGATACATGGATCCTCTATTCAAAATCCCTCTCTTAAGACTTGGATTCCGAAACTTAGATTTGGTATTCACACTGTCAGTTGTATGCCAGAAGCACACACAAAGGAAAGAGTATTTTTTTCCATTTACTGGAAATAATATTTACTGGAATAATAAGCCTATCCCTTTCTCCAGAGATGTTCTGAAGGTGCCACTATATGATGTTCTGGGTGCCAGCAGATGTACCCCTAGGCACCAGCTCATGTCCTCTGCTGGCTACATTCTCCTGGTTCATTATGTCACGTGGTTGCTGAGTTTTCTGCCTGGTATAGGACAGCTGTGTTGCTTGTCTACTTTGGAAAAAATCTGTTTTCCCAGTATTTACGTGTGTACATTACTCTTTTAATTGTAATCAGATACAGAAAGCTCAAAGTGCTACATTTAAATAGATCCAAATTCAAGCTCTTGGATTGGGTATTTAAAAATTGTTGTTAAAATACCCCAATCATTGTCATGTTTGTGGCTCTAAATTTTCATTTTATAATGCAAAATGCTATGGATTTTCTTAATTTGAAAAATATGGATTAAAAAACCTTCCCTTGTCTTAGGCATGCTTTCTTAACCTGGAGATCAGTTCAGTAAATCATATGAAGTGCCCTTCAACACTTTTCCGACATTTTACAGTGCTTCATTACTACAGATAAATGTAGTTATAGTTCACATAATACGAACCCAGAATTCTTGTTCAGGTACTTAATTGAAGCGGATAAATTTTTACGCAGCAGTACTTTGTTCCTCCTAAATCTTTAGTAGTCCATGGGTAATAATATAAGTGGTAGTAGTGTTAGGTAAACTTTTCTAATGAAAAGAAAAAGTACTGCAGTTTGTTTTGTGTTGTCAGTCTCTGACAACAAATGAAATGAAGGAGTCTTATATTCCAAGGAATTATAAAGGGTTAAAAAAACATAGATCTCCATAAAGAAACAACATTTGTAAGTTTTATGGTTAAATCAGCCATTGCTTTGCTGACCAATAAAATGGAAAATGTGTGCTTTTATAGGTTTATAAAAAAGGCAAACTCCAGTTGCATGAAAAATAACTTTCACCGATTGAGTACAGGTGGCGACTTGTTTAAACTCTGAAGATGTAAAGGCTTAGTATGTATGACTGAAAAAGGGAACATGGCACAATAAAAAGTCTTCCTTTCTTTACTCATCAATCCTTTGGGTATTCCATGTCAAATAAATGTTACAACAATTTACAGTAAAAGTATACAGTGGAAGTGCCAACGTTAACACTTCTTAGGACTGGACGGGGTCCAAATTTTTCACACCAATATTTAATGTGAAGTAAAATGTCTTTTCCATTGGAAGTGTCAGCTGTAACATGCTTTCCTATATTTGGCAACATGCTCATGTGAAGTATAGAGTCAAATGCACATGATGTTCTTTTTATTTCAACCATGATAAATTGTGTTCATTTGTTTAAGTGCAAGTGGCAGTTTTAGTGTTCCTACTATAAATTTTGGTTAGCTTCTATTGACATGCTGTATTAAACTTAAGAAAAACAAATTACACTTCACCCATTTTAATTGACTAAATGTGTCAAAAACACAATAAGTATAACATGAAGGGTCAGAGTCTCAAACTTCACCATAATGGGTGTCATGGCAAGGATCCAGCTTTTTGTACATTTCATTTTTCATAAAGTTTTAGTATGAGGCATACATTTAACATTCACTTCCACTTCAGATTTGTAGCCTAAAAAAAAAATCTCTTGTGTTCTGTTCTCATTGCACTCTAATATTGTTAAAAGTTCCTCTTCTTTTTTTTTTAAGGTGATAGTACTGATGAATATTAATGATCCACTATAAACATAAGATTTCAAAATTACTTTGGTATTTGAAGGAATGAATCCATTATTTATGTGGTACAAACGGATTTGTGTCAAAACCCATGCCTGAGACCATGGTTAGGAATCCCTGAGACCACTTTTCTAAAGAGACGAGTGTGGTTAAGTACCAGTTGAAACTTGGCGTGCCTTACTCCCAGAGGATTTGTATGGACCCTGTCACTTTTAATGCACGCATTTCATGCTAAAGAATCGATGTCTATTTTTATCTTTTGGAAAACTTTACCTGTCTTCTGGATTTTAACAAGTGAAAATTAAGGAAAACCACTAAGAGATGGTGTAAGTATCAGCAAAATGCTGCAAAGCATTGAAATACTTGATGGAGTTCAAGCCATTCTACATCAAAAGCAGGGTGGCCAGCAGGTTGAGGGAGGTGATTCTGCCCCTCTACCCCACTCTGGTGAGACCCCACCTGGAGTCCTGTGTCCAGCTCTGGAGCCCTCAGCACAGGAAAGACATGGACCTGTTGGAGCGGGTCCAGAGGAGGGCCACAGAAATGATCCGAGGCATGGAACAGCTCTCCTGTGAGGACAGGCTGAGAGGTGCGGTTGTTCAGCCTGGAGAAGAGAAGGCTCTGGAGAGACCTTACTGCAGCCTTCCAGTGCTTAAAGGAGGTCTATAAGAAAGATGGGGACAGATGTTTTAGCAGGGTCCGTTGCAATAGGACAAAGGGTTTTAAACTAAAAGAGTGTAGATTTAGCCTAGATCTAAGGAAGAAATTTTTCCCAATGAGGGTGGTGAAACACTGGCACAGGTTGCCCAGAGAGGTGGTAGATGCCCCATCCCTGGAAACATTCCAGGTCAGGTTGGATGAGGCTCTGAGCAACCTGATCTAGTTGAAGATGTCCCTGCTCACTGCAGGGAGGTTGGACTAGGTGACCTTTAAAGGTCCCTTCCAACCCAAACTATTCTATGACTCTATGATTCTATGATTTTAATGTCTCAGTGTGGATTCATTCTTACGAATCGTGAACAAGGGGTCAGCGCTTGTTACAAGTGCCAGAATATTTTTTCTTTCCGTTCTTGTTGCTGTGTTAAGCCTGAACCCGATGAAAGGCTTTTGCTCTCAGGTCTTTTGCCTGAACTTCTGCCTGGTTAGATGTAGCAAGGTGGACTGACTGGGGAGCAGACGGGCTCAGACTGCATGTAGGACTTCCAGCAGCTTTTATCAGCTCTCATGAGTTTCCAGCAAATCCTTTCAACTATATTCATCTTCCAGTGGGCATCATGAAGAGGATGTCATGTGCTGCCAAGTATCGACAGTCTGAACCCACAGAACCAGCACTGCCTGCTTGTTTTGTAGGTCTGCAGCTTGTGTCTTCCCGCAACGGCTAGGTAGTGGCAGGCAAAGCCTTTCCTTGCTCCTGCTTTCTTTTGGTACAATGACGTTCCTCTGACCTGGGGAGCAGCAGAGCCTGACTGTAATGCCAGTGGTAAAGAAGATGGCTCCAAGAGGTACATTGGCATTATCCAAAACTAGAAAGCAAAATTTTCAGGTGCAACGGCCGTGTTTTTAGCCTGAAGTGTTTCTGTGTAGAAGTCTATTCACATAAAATGCTCTGACACATCCCCACTTTTGGGAAATTTAATGAGATGTATGAACTCCCTACTTGTTAAGAAATAGCAGGAGCCAGAGAACCCAGTTAATCCTAATGGGAGCTATTTCAAGGCAGTTCAGTCGACTTCTACTTCCCTTAGAGGGGGTGACAGCTGGGAGCAGGTCCCTCACACTGAGGATGGTGCTGGTCTTGGCCTCTCTGTGGGACAGGAATGAGGAGGAGTGCTGGTCTGCCAGCGTCACTGCTGCAAGCGTGGCTGCGCAGGTGTGCGCGAAGAGAAGGGGCTTGGAGAGGAGTCCAGGAGGGACCCGAGCCTTGAGCCTGTGGTAGACATCCAAGTCCAAATCCTGCTGGAAGGATCCCAGAGAGGAATTGACTGGGTCTTGTCAATCTGAAAGAGTGATTTATTCTCATATGTGTAGCCTTCTGCTCTTGTGCTGAACAACGGTCCTTCGCCCACAGGTTTCATAGTTGTATCCTGTTGTAGACACTTCCACAACAGACAGGTTAGCTCTTAGCACGCAGCACATGGAACATTTCTTTTCTTTTGAATTTTTGATGCAAAATTTGCTCTTTTATTCAGAGGCACCCTGCTGTATCCATCTAACTAGAAAGCGTTAATGTGGGCGTCTTCTGTTTCAAGGTAAATTTTTATTTGCTTTTAGGGTTTTTATGATCCTGTCACAACCTAAGCAACTAGTTTCATAAAGGTATTTTTAGCTACCAGAGAAGGCTATGCATTCCTCAAGACTGAAAATACATCAGCTGGGTTCATATATATACACCATCCCAAAGGGAACTTAAAACTTTCTTCATGATATCCTAAACGACAAAAACTCTCCAAAAGTTACAGTTCAGTAGATAGGAAACATAGCTAACTGTGCATATTGTCAACAGAACAGGCTGTGCTGTCTGTAGCTCCATTTTCATGCCACTTTCAATGTAGAATCACAGAATATGCTGTTTTCAGTATGAACCTGCCAAACTAACTGCTCAGAATTCTTTTTTGTTGCCTTTTTTTTTTGCCTGTAGTGGAATATTTCTCTTTTGAGTATTTGCTCTATCAGGAAAAAAAAAGAAAAAAGGTTATTGAGAAGCTCTCCCGCATCCAACCCATACAGCGTTAAAATCTGGAAAAGAGAATTATTCCATCTGCTGTTCAGAAAGTGCCTTTTACTGGATGTCTAGTAATATACCTAAACTTGGCCAAGCTTGAACAATTTCCACCCCAGCAACAGCATCAAAGAAAGACTATCTGCTGGGACCCCCCCTTAGAGTTTAACAGCTAATTTGCTGAGCATTTCGTTGGGGCTGAGCATGCTCCAGCCCAGAGCTGGCAGGCTGACAGGTTTTCCTGGAGCTGCAAATTCTGGCTGTTGTGGGACAACGTGATGCTGAGCATGGGGATTGGAAGCAGAGACTACCTCACTAGTTTTTCTTCCATTCATACCGAGGGAGTATAAAGAAAAAAGAAGAAATTTCACTGCAATTGAAATTGAAAAAGAGAATTGATCTGGGATTTTGTGTGTAATAGACTACAAAGGTAGGGAGGCCAGGACTTGGGAGCTGGTACTGTAAAGAAAACCTTTTTTTTAACTGTATAGTCAAAGATTATTTAAAAATGTACATGCAAAAAAAGGGCAAAATAAAGATTTGTACAGGGCAGTTAAATTCTGGTGATTCCTATCTTCTGGTGCTTCACCTTGCCTTAAGTGTTCCTTCAAAGTTTCTTCTGTGTATGTTTTATATTTTACCTTATTGTGGCTATGCACAACTAAAGTTTGCCATTTATTGTCATAAGAAGATACAGTATTAATATTATACTGTAATACGATTATAATATCACAATAAATAATTTGGCAATTGAGTTTATGACAGGTATAGAAAGGAGCTCCAGGTCCATGTGGTTGCTGCAGTCTTTCATAAATTTGATGAGAAGTTTTCTATAGGACAGAAAAATACAATTACCTGAAAGATCGTTCTCATTTTACAGTAGGAAGACAACTTGGGAAACCTCAAGAACCACTATTGGAGCTAAATGAATCTGCTGACCTAGGAGATAGGAGAGGTCACAATGACTAAAATCAGTCAATTTTTTTTCCAAAAGCATCAGCTGGTTGAAACATATTTGTCTCAAATGTTTCTTTGCAGAAAATTTGCTTTATTTCAGCCTCTCAAATTTGGAAACAATTTGTACCCAATGTTGATAGTAATTATTTTTTATCATCTTGACCTTTGAAAAGCTAGACCTACAAGTATAAATGGGATACCTTAATAGTTTTGGAAATCTTAAAAATCCAGTTTTATTTGTTCATTTAATGGATGTTGGGGCAAATTTAGAATACATACAGAACTACTTCCTTTGAAAAGAACTTCCTTTACGATACTCTTAGTGACAACACTACCTTGCAGAAGCCTGTGCCCTTCAATAAAGCACAGTACTACAAAAAACATGTAATCTGACTACAGCAACCAAGTGCCGGTGAGTTGAACAGATGTACACAATCCAACTCTTACAGAGAAACACTGGTGTCTCAAATGCTCAAAAAAATTATTTTGACAATTCAGAGTGAAAGAAACATGACAAAATCATCAGTGCCACTGGAGCGCTCTCTGACAGTGATAATATAGACTTCCACAGGTCTCCTTCACCTTAAGGTTAAAGGCAAAACCCAGCTGGATTTGACTGAAGTCAAATTCCTGATGTTTTTAATATAACCACAGGACTAGCTCACGTCTTTCACTATAAAATTCTTGAAAATATTCCGTGTTGTAATCTAGGTGTTTCTAGAGGTCTCTCTCCTGAGTTTGCCGCTAAGAGATATGCTGAGAAACACATTACCATATTTCATTGCTGCTCACCATGACTGTGAATCCATACCACACACCCCCCTTGTCATTCTTCTGCATTGTATGTTGTAGCATAGTGTTTTTCATCGCGGTCTGTTATTTAATAAATAGTGTCGATCAACCAGTACTCCATACTAATCGTTACTGATAAATCTTGTTCATCACGGCAAGGTATTTGCTGGTTCCTCATCCAATTATCAACTGATTTTAACTGAGTCTTTTTATCCTATAGCATCCTCTCAGTTGTTGTTTTTTTCTCCCTACATCCAGTGTGGCAAAGGCTTAAAGTGCCTTCACACACACATACACACAAGCAAACAAACACTGCTCTGGCTGTAATTTCAAAATAACAACTTCATATACATTTCTGTGTGAGTATAGAAATTATTTCTTATCAGATCTATCTTTTCTTGCCTCTGTTTTGGATCTTGTTGTTATGGGCCCAGAACTGACATTGATACTAGCTATAAAAATGTACATATTTCTTTTTCTGCAAACAACACTCAATTATAAAACTGTACTCCCCAGAAACTAAACAAAGATTTCAATTCATCTAGAAAATATTGGTAAAAATAATTGGTAAAAATTCAGTAGATTTCTTATAGTCAGATGTAGTAATTGATGATCTGTATAACATTCTGTTAGATCAAATGTGTATCTCTAGTGTTGATTTTTTGTCCTTTAATACATGGAATCAAAAGGTATATTTACTTCTGACAGTAAACGGTGTGTTTAAACACTGGATAAACTGTACAAAAGAATGACTTTTTCCTTTCTTACTAACTGCATAAACCAGTTTAAAATGTAGGAAAAATAATAGCTGTCATGTTCTCAGTAGAACATGTATCGTGAGAGTGTTAAAATCTAACTAGTTGCCAAAGTTATCAAAGATATGTCTAGGAAGAAATATGAAAATTTGTTCACCTACAAGCTCTGAAGCTCGTAAATGGAGGTTGCATATGGCATTGCTGAACAGCAGAAGCAGCTACTTTCCTTTCTGACTGCTGGAGACATGGTATCCAAATCTCTGTTGCTGATGCACTAAGGAATTTGTCCTTTGGCCAGGAAAATGCAGGGGTGCTGCTTATGTCCTCATGGCAGCATGGGCTCCAGCCCCATTGGAAATTCATCAATGAAATATCGTAATGCACCTGCACGGACTTGACTGGATGCATCTGAGATTTATCAAGGGTTGGTAGACAGAAAGATACTACTCCAAACCCATGAGCCTCTTCCACATTTCCGGGAAACTTTTTTCCAATAAGCTTACACCACTAAATACCCGAACACAGATCAACATTAATGAATGATCTTCATTCACTCAAATAGTCACCCTGGAGAAGGAGCCACTTCAAGATCTGTGAGGTGTGAGAAGCTTTTACAAGTATTTAGATTAAATTACTAAATCGTTTATTATAGAAAGAAGACTCAACTTTTTTCTTATTATATGTGTTATTATTATCAGTTCGTAGAGTACTGTTGTTGACAGTGTTGAACATCATGGATGGAGACAGTACTTCCTCCAAAGAATTAACTAGAATTAACTAGAGCTGAAAACATTTTTCTCCTTGAAATATTTGCCACATCAGGGAAATTAATGAAGTTTGGAGGTATCTATTGATGACAGCAGACCAAGGTGAATTTTAACAGGTTTGGTAAGATATGAATATGGGAGCGCTGTAGGTATGGTTGGGGTAATACACAGATGTGCCTTGTGGCAGTGTTCACAGCACTGGGGTTGCTCTGCTCTGGGAAGAGTTACGTAGCTTAATAGGGTGACATGTAGAGATACCAAAGCCAGCTCATTTGGGTATGGCTACTAGACATTGCCCTGGGGAACTGGCCATCCCCAATTTCTATGGGAAAGCCCCAGTGTAAACATGGGTTCATGTGCCATGCCATTGATCTGCTCATACATAGTGGTCATTTGCTCACAATTTCCAGATGTTCAACAGCCCAGTTGAGCTATTTCTTTTTTTTAGAGTACCAGATGTCCAGAAAGCACAAACAAACACCCAAACTCTTCTTGAATTAGATAAAATTTCCAAAACGAAAAGGAGGACTTGTCCACAGGGTAGAAGTACGATAGCACCATTTACAGTAGATGTATCTTTACATAAGAATACATATTAGATGGGGTTGTGACTTGAACTAGATATTCAGGGCTGCAGGTTCTTTCTCTCTCCAAAAGCTATCAAGGACCTGAAAGCTTTTTGACAAAATCTGGCACAGTGCCATAAAATTTCAGTTTTGATAAACTGCCGTCTTTCTAGTAAAACACGGTTTCATTGGAAAATTCCTTACTCACTAGATTCATCTAAACACATGCTGACAATATGGTTCAAACATACGGGATACATAGGAAGACAGAGCAAATTTCAATTTGTATTTGGACTCCAATCCTACACTAAGAAATGTGTAGCCTCACTCCTGAGCACTGGCGAAGCCTTGATGTGGGATTGGGGTCATGGTCATGGTCAGTTACGACTGAAATTCTTCCCAGAAGAAATTTGTACGGGCCTCGGCATAATTCTGCCATCACATTCTCACCTCTGCAGCGTGAGTGAAGGTATTCAGCGTGCTCCTTTTACCGTATCTGCCCGGGCCGCAGACATGACAGTGTAGTTGGCAAGGTTGCAGGCCAGATGTATGGCTCTTCTGCTTTCCTTTTGGGATGTTTGGCAGAGGTTCAGTGATGTAACAGTGTACTGCCTTCTAAACCCTGATGCACGTGACAGACCAAGACTAATGGTTTCCTTTAAATCTGGGGCTGAATACTATTGTTGGCTTTGAAAATTCCAAGAAATGTAATTTCACTTTAGATCACTATAAATTTATAAGCTGTTGTACAGTGAAGGAGTAATCTCCTGGGAAATGAGCATAAACCTATTATATTTTCATTAACAATCTGTTTTCACCATTGACTTAATCCACATTTACTGTTGTGGAATTTGATTATGCGTTATAAAGCACCATAAAACAAAATTAGGTATGTATCAAAGTATCCATTTTCCTGGTCATGTTGAATTACTCATTTCCTTGGTTTAAAACCTTGGGTTCTTTCTATCTAACTCAAACAAAGCTAGCCTGTGCGTTTACCATTGTTCACCTGAGAAGCAACATAGCAATTTGTTTTATTTTTTTCTTTACATTAAGACTCACTTTTGAAAGGAAAACGAAAGGAAAACGAAAGGAAAACGAAAGGAAAACGAAATGAAATGAAAGGAAAGGAAAGGAAAGGAAAGGAAAGGAAAGGAAAGGAAAGGAAAGGAAAGGAAAGGAAAGGAAAGGAAAGGAAAGGAAAGGAAAGGAAAGGAAAGGAAAGGAAAGGAAAGGAAAGGAAAGGAAAGGAAAGGAAAGGAAAGGAAAGGAAAGGAAAGGAAAGGAAAGGAAAGGAAAGGAAAGGAAAGGAAAGGAAAGGAAAGGAAAGGAAAGGAAAGGAAAGGAAAGGAAAGGAAAGGAAAGGAAAGGAAAGGAAAGGAAAGGAAAGGAAAGGAAAGGAAAGGAAAGGAAAGGAAAGGAAAGGAAAGGAAAGGAAAGGAAAGGAAAGGAAAGGAAAGGAAAGGAAAGGAAAGGAAAGGAAAGGAAAGGAAAGGAAAGGAAAGGAAAGGAAAGGAAAGGAAAGGAAAGGAAAGGAAAGGAAAGGAAAGGAAAGGAAAGGAAAGGAAAGGAAAGGAAAGGAAAGGAAAGGAAAGGAAAGGAAAGGAAAGGAAAGGAAAGGAAAGGAAAGGAAAGGAAAGGAAAGGAAGGGGAAGGGGAAAGGGAACTAAAAGGAAATATTTTAATACATGTATTTATTTGATCTAATTTGAAAGGGTTTTTTTATGTTCTGCACCTTTCTTTTTATTTGATTGTGTAACAGTTAAACATGCAGACTTCCCACCACAGATCAAACCTGCAAAACACACCAAAAAGAAATACTAACCCATGCAGCATAACCCACTTCCTTGGGCCTGTTAGAGAGGTGTGATATGATCAGTGATTGGGGAGAGAAGCAGTTAGGAAGGCTTTAAAGTTCGCATGCATGTGGTTTTGGAATAAACCCATATTTTACGTACGACGTGGATTTCTGTGTCGCGGTTGTCTGGATGATTATACTGAAATTTGGAATTCCTTACTGTCACACAGTGATAGCTTCTGTGTTTTGCGAGTTAGACAAAACAGACTATAGAAATGTCAGGCTACTTATTATGTACTTCGTTGCCTAGTGGTGAAATAGGGGTTTTTTTGTTTTAAAAATATTACTTCTTTTACATTATTACTTCTGTTTAACCATTAAAGAAGGAAGTGAAAATAAGCTCATTGATTGCTGTTAAGTAAATCAAATATGTTAAATTTCACATAGTCCTCAAACAGTCGGCTGGTATTTTATAGCAGCTGCAGTTACAGATGTCTGACAAGAACTTCATGTCAGCTTTACAGTTTTGCAAGTAACTTTTCCAACTCAGTCAGCTGCACCGGTTTTATAGCAAAAATCAGGTCTCATGATGTTAATCACTGTGTTTTAAAATTTGCTGAAGAGTCTGTGAAACATACAATGACATTGCTGTACAGAACATTTTGCATCCACCAATGCACCAGGAGAGAAATTAGGGTTAAAGCGAAACGTGTAATTGCACGGGAGAGATTTTACGCATGAAAGGAGTTGCACCTTCTTTATTACAGTTCAAAATGGATCTAGAAAGATCAAAAAAAGAAGCGAAAGGAGTTTCTCTTCATGTTCTCAAGTTTTCTATTTAGCAATTTGCTTTTACCTACTTTGATAATAATACTTTGTACAAGCACAGAGAAAAAAGGGGAAAGGTCTTGGAAGTTATATTGATAAACTACGTGTGGATCCCACAGCTGGCATAAAATATCTTGTTTAGGCTGTAAAAATATATTAGTATGTCATGTTATCTTCATAAATTCTTCCAACACATAAGGTGGGTAGTGTCCCCCTGAATCCCAGGACTCATTACCATTTCTGCTCGGTCTTGCCATTCATCAGCCGCTTTGTCATACCGAGCAGGCGCGCGGTTGGGGCCAGAGCATTACGCTTCTGGAGGGGTAGATACTGAGTGAGTTATTAGCTGTGGCAGACAGCCCTGTTCCCAAACACTCCTGAGAAGGTTCTTCACTTAGGCAAGCAACAATTACGATGGCGTTCCCAACCTGGGGAATGCCAGAAGGTTCTGAATAGAGCCTGCGGGTTTTGGTTTTCCTTTTACAATGGCTCTGATTAGACATTAATCATGATTTCCAGAGCTTTCCAAAGTTCACCAAAGAAGTTCAAGCATTTAGGACATTCACAAGTATTTGTACTCCACCAAAGGACTCTGACCTCTGACTTGCATGTTATTCTTGTTTGTAAGTAAGCTATATATCCTATCTCTGTGTGAAAAGCTAGAATCTGAGACCCCGAGCGACTGAAAATTTGGGGCTCCAGCATAATGTGAGAGGAATGAAACCTGCAAATTGACACATTAATTACATTGCTTTTCACAGTTGTATGAGTTTAGAAGTACCAGAATATTTTCCCTTTCTTTTTTTTTCTTTTTTTGGTTTGTGTGCTTCTCAAATTTACGCATTTAAAAATAGCTATATTTAAGAGGATTTATTATCTGTTTGCTCTAATGACGAAGATCTGATTTATTTAAAATAAAAATATTATTTGTTTCTTACTGCTTGGAGGCAGGGAGAATGGAACGCTTTTCCAGGCAGCTACTGCCAGATTAAAAACTAAAGGTATTATTTAAAAGTTATGTTGATTGATTTTGATAGATGAAGCCTGAGTGATCTATGTATGTGCCTATCTTATTTTCAAGTGACTTAGGAACTAAATCACTTTTAGCAGGAAATTAACTACCTTTGGCCTGTAATAATGTTTAAGATTTAGAAACAACCCTATTTGTTGTTTAGGATTTCACTGATCTGGTACGACGAAGTGACCTTTGGTTTTAGTCAGATCAGCTTTGCTGCCTGTTTCACTATGCCACTAAATCTTGCAGAACTAAAACTGGTGACAACTTTCCGTTTGCTGCTTAATACACTATGCATTGTCAACAGCACGATGAGAACTTGGAGCAGGAGCACCTCACAGGAATTTTTAATGAAAATACCTTTGTTTTAATCTTTTCAGAAAAATGCTTAACTTATACATTCATTATTACATTTTGTTCTTATAACTGATTTTTTTATTTAAGCTACTTAAATCTGTCTGTTGTTTAGATTATCATTATAGGATATATATAGATGGGAAAATACCCAAGAAATGTTATGATAAAAATAAGAATAGCAGTCTGAAAAGAAAGCATTGGTCAGTTTATGAGATTGTATACTAAAAGGCATTCCCTTTGATAGGAAAGGAAATTTC
This sequence comes from Phaethon lepturus, assembly GCF_000687285.1. Classification (NCBI taxonomy): domain Eukaryota; kingdom Metazoa; phylum Chordata; class Aves; order Phaethontiformes; family Phaethontidae; genus Phaethon; species Phaethon lepturus. The sequence continues at coordinate 19,277 of NW_010536761.1, read as the reverse complement.
CGCATCCACTTTGATGCATAACTCTCAGTAGAGTGCATATAAATACTGGTCATTTTCAGAGCACATCATACATCACACAACTTGCAGTTTTCATATCCATTTTTATATATTTCATTTCTAATTTTGCTCTCCTTCCACTTCTAAACAAAGATGAAAAAAAATACCTTTCTTTCCCACGTTTCGTTCCACTGAGCTATGAAGTTAGAAAGTAGAAGTGAGTTCAGATGCTCATGAAAAATATTTTCTGTTGGCCAACAACTGAGGAAAGGCTCACGCTGATGCTTTTACTTAACATGAAGAAATTTTGCACAAGAGGCATGTAATGATTTGCTGGAAAAAGACAATCACAGTTTTGTCTCAAAAGCCAACGTGGGTCTTGTAATTGTGCTCTTCACTTGCTTTTCTTGCGTTTTCCAGTAAGTGTCATGGACAGTGTGCTATACTTCTCTCATCCTGCTCTGGCGACAAGTACTTTTGGACAGAGGGCAAGGTATCTTGCACAGTCCTACTCATTCCCACTCCTGTTCTGGCAGCAAGGAGATGGAATTTTTTTCTGCTGATGCTGCAACCCAGGCTACGGGTAGCTCTCTCCGGAGAATTTTATGTCACTCCCTACATTAAGTGATGATCTAAATCTTTAGTGATAACTGATGTCCTTAGACTCCCAACACTGCAGAGAGAGGATAATATGGGCTTTTGTTTCCTAGATGATAAATTTTCAATCAGATTAATTCTGTTATCTTTAGCAATTGTTATGTGTTATTTAATTTTTTTTTTGCCTTTATTTTTTTCCCACCAAAGTACTGTGACTTACAAAACATTTGGAAAAGACTCTTTCAAAGCTAGACTCTATAATCACATTGGAAGGAAACAAATCTCTCTCACTCTCTTCATATAGGATTATGTCAAAGATTAGCTTCTATTTAAGCAACGTTGTACGAAGTTTTCCAAAGGATTTTCTTCTTAAACTACAACCATATGTTTTACTCCATTGAAACAGCTTACATATTGGGTATATGAGATTGATTGATGACATTTGCTCCAGTCATTTCACTAGTCATTTATTCATTCAAGGTTAGGTCGAGAATGTTTGTTAAATGATTGGCAAAGTAACTCATTGATCATCATTCCATGTTTCTGGCTACGAGAAACTGAAGAGCAATTATTTTAAGCAAAAAAATATACTAGATTGTTATAACATGAGTACACATGGATATTCATTATTGTTCTGCAAATTCTTTATCATAAATTCTTATAACAAATACATTACATTTTCCCCTAAAAAAAGACGCCAAACAAGGCTATAGAATGAACAGTGATTGGCCCAACGGCAGCCTAATCCTGTGCCTCTCTCTTTGCTCTGTTTCCCATCACCAAAACAGATCATAGCACACATCATCCCAATTTTCAGTTTTCTTCATTGGCACACAGCTGAATATTTAAAGTCTTCTTCATTCTATTTAAGACTCTTGAGGAAATGGATCCAAGATGCTGAAGAGGCCACCTTACCTCTCAAAGCTGCAGCCTCCCTCTCGATGCTTTCCTGCTCACTTTCTCAGGAATTGAGCTTTCTCTGTCCTTGGTGATGTTTTCAATATACTGGAGCTTGGTCTTTCCTGGCAGACTGCCTGAGACTACAAAATTCCTTTTTCCAGGAAGGAAGAGCAACTTGAGAAGTCATTATGTTCAGGTCACATGTAGAAACTGCTTTCTTTGATTTTGGTCTTCCACAAAGCAAAAGTGGTTGGGAAAAAAGAGAGGAGAGGAGAGGAGAGGAGAGGAGAAGCTTAAAAAGCAAGGGAAACAAACCAGAAGTGCAAATAACTCCTCTAAGGAGAATGGAGACTTTATAACAGCTTCTGCCATCCTACATCCTGAAACAGATTTTGGGTAATTCCTGAGTAAGGCTAGGGGAGGCAAAAAGGGGGGTGAGCAGACATTCACAGGGAGCATCTGCACGGCTGGCTGGTGTGATGTGAGGAGGAAAAACTGGCATTTCATCACACTGGTGGGTTATGGTTCCAGGACGGTATGTCCCCCTCAACCCTTCATGGGTAGTGAAGCTCACTGCAGTGGCTGGTCCTAGGTCAGCAGACGCTAGCTGTTTTTTAAGAATGAGGCTTTATGGACTTATAGACCAAACAACCTGACTTCCATTTCCTGAAAATACTAGAATAAATGTCTGTAAGCAGAAATAGAAGTACAAGGCGATAAGAAACAACTCATAAGGATTTGTCAAGAATCAATAACATCAAGCAATATTAATCAGATTCCTTCTGCTAATGGCCTTGTGAATAGAAAGGAGCAGTAGATATGATACAGTTTGACTATAGTACAGTTTTTGGCATGGTCTCAAGTGGTGTTCTCAGAAGTAAAGCAATGTAATAGAGAGGAATTGAAATTGTTGTCAGGTGGGTGAACAAGATAAACTATCCTGTAGGAATAGTTGTCAGACTGGAGTCACTGTCAGACTGGAAGGGTCCATCACCCAGGCACCTGTGGGAATCCATCTGGGGTCCAGGGCTACCATTGCTGAGATGTTTGGAGTGAATACATGTCTTAGTCTGTATGGGCCATCAAACAACTTGGTGAGTCCAGATTAGTATTCAAGATGGTCTTAACAAACTGGAGAGGTCATCTGGTGTAGCTAGGATATAATTCACAAAGTACAATGTAAAGAACTACACTTGAGCTACAATAAATCAACCATGCAACTACAGGAAGGGAAAAAACACAGTAAGCAGTTCTGCATGGTGGGTCAGTGGACCGTATGGTGAATATAAACATGAACAAAAATGTGTAGAGAAGTAAAAAAAGCTATTGTCCAACTGAGTTATGCACAAAGAATTGTTGTGAAGACATATCATCATGTGAAGGACTCTGTACATGTGGCTCAACACTTTGGACTGGGTTATGGTGGCCATAAAAAGATTTGGGGCAACTGAGGGGTATTGGCAGGACAAAAAGGAACAACGAGAATGATCAGACAATGGTCCAGAAAACATGAATTGGAGGCAAAAAAGAAGACAGAGAATACACAGAATAACAGTACTCCCAACAAAGAAAAGTTTTTGCAGAGATAAAGAAAAAATATTCCTCTCCATCATTAACAGAACTAAAAGTAACGAACTCAGCGTGGAACAGGGGAGATTTGCCGAAGAACCACTTTGAAAAGCTTTCTTTAGGTGTGGTCAAAACATGCTTGATATTGCTGTGGGATGGAGACACGGCTCTTTCCAGTCTGCTTTTTTAAAAAGAATTATTTTTGTGGAAGAAAGCAGGCAACACAACTTCTATTAATTTACATATTTGGGTGTTATTTTCCAATATACAAGAATTGATATGGTAAGACAATAGCACTCCTCCTTTGGTATAATTAAGCATGCAGTCTAGTAATGCAGATGGGTCTAGCAGAACTCCTCATTTCAAATTTAAATCACCTGCCATACTTAACTTCCCCAGCTACACTGTAAGACATGTAATTTCCTGAGGAAAGGGCAGAGAAAGAAGCTCCTTAGACCCAACTAGGCCAAGCTGTGACCAGTTTCTGTCTCCAAAGTGTAATGTGCAATCCTGGAGAAGAAGAGAAAGATGGTTGGAGAGAAATGTGCTCAACCATGTTTCATTCACTTGCATTTTCCACCTGACTCTTCTGCGGAAGGAATATCAAAAAGGGTTTCCCTGCTGCAGAAGACTCTCTTCTACCAGGAATCAGTTGACTTGAGATGGTGTAGGTATTTCTTAATGTGTTTAGCTGAGACATATATGTGAGAAAAAGACCTTTCTGACCTTCCCACCCTGGATCATGTACAAAGCTGGTGACTTCAAAAGAGACCCAGCTTTAGAGTTGCAGAGTTCTGATGGACGGGGTCGAGAGCCAGGAACCAGCTTTGAAGTCTACCTTGTCCAGTGCTTTGGGTGACTTTAAGATGGTTGTAGACTGACCTAGGGGAAGAGTTTGGAAAGTCCCATCCTGTTGCTAGAAGGTAATGGCAAAAAATAGCTTAAGACAGACCATGCCCCTTGTAAACGTTTGTGAGTTGTGTCTGATGGGCCTGCCTAAACGAGATGCCTTTAAGGGTGTTTCAAGGACCTTTAGAATAAATAGAGTCTTTATATAGTGCCCATGAGGGTGTATTTGGGCAAGGTCAAAAGTGCGGCGCAGGCCTGCAAGGTGAGGCCGGAGGGCACTGCAGCGGGAGAGACATGCACTCAGGTGACCATCAGCATGTACCTGTGGCCAAAAGCTCAGCCTCTGCGGAGGGCAGGCTGTTGTAGCACGGTTTTCATAGAACGAGTCCCAGATGTTAAGGAAATAATATTATAATGAGAATTATTCCCTTAAATTCACTAATATCTTGTCTGTATCATAACAGCATTCATGAGAAATTCCATATGACGTGTATATACACTCCCTACAAATGTAAAGGCCAGACTAATTTACATCGGAGGAATTTTGCAATTCCTTTCAGGATAAATGGGGTTTTATTGTAAATGATATGTGGACTATAAACTGTTGCATGCAGGCGCTGCTAGAAAATAAATTTGAGTGAAAAATTATTTTATCTAGGTTTATTCAAAATTATTTCATACACGTTTATCCATGTAGCAGCTATATCTGATACCTATTACATGTAAATAATGGTGAAAATAAGGAAAGAACTGTCCAGTGAAGGGCTGCAAAATATTCAGTCTATCTGCTCCAAACAATTCCAGCTGCAGTATTTGCATACATAACAATGTACGTTTCGATGTTTTGAAAAACACATTTACAGTGTTTATAAAATTTGTAATTTTGTCATCAGAAAGAAAGTAAAGGTATAGCAGCTTCTGATGCACTGAAGGGAGCATACCATTTTTACATTAGAAGTTACTTCTAATAAGAAGTTTGTTTAGTTTATTGAGGAACATTTAAGGATAGAGGAAATGAATAAGCATGAAGTACAGCTGGCATATTAAAAGAGAACCTACATGACAACTGCCAAATTCCCTGCAGCAAAGAGGTTTAATAAAACAAATAGAAAAAACACCAGGATGCTTTCTTTATTGCAGCATTACCGAAGTGTAATAAAGAAACCAAACATACAACAAACAAAGTAAACTAAAATACTGATCCTACGTTATTGGACTGTTAATAAATCATACTGATGGCCCACTGTTAAATGCAAATGGATTTGTGAGCAGTAGGTAGCAAATATGCAAACCCATCTAAAATAGTTGGTGTAGATCCTGTTGAAGATAATGCCTTCCAGGATGTAATCACCGTAAAATGATGGGAACAAAATCAAACTAATTTGATGGCCTATTTGGTGCAGCTGGTGGGGAACCTAAGCAGCAGACTAGACTTTGTGTTAACTACTCTGTGAGGGCTTCACCACCACCGATAAATTGGGTTTGAATCCTGGGTGATAGCTTCTAATTGGTCCAGTATTACCCCCTGCATCATTAAGGGCTTGACCCAGGTGAAAGTAGCCTCCATGGCTGCCAGCCCACACTAAATTAAAAAGGAAAATAAACCCCATGAGCCACTTGAGACCTGCAGCTACAGAAGCTTCTTGTGACTCCAAGAGCAATATTTCCCCTGGTGACCACAGAATACCGGATGGAGAAGGAACAGTCACCGGCTTGGCCGCAGAGCCTCAATCTGCTCATTTGGCTCTGGGCTGTGGCTGGGGCGCAGGCTTTGCGCAGTGCTGCTATGGGACTACGCTGCACACATCCGGAGAAAGCCGAGACTTTCTGATGTGGTTGTGGCTTGTGTATTCACACAATCAATGAGCAGTAGAGCTGAGAATAGAATTGTCTAAGTCCTGCCTCCTAATCTCATTCCTCAACCAGTAAAATAAAGCAAAAAACACCCTCTCTTTACAGGTACTGGGCAAATCCATTTGTGTTGTGGTATTACTCCAAGGTCCCATGGAATCAGAAAATCTTACAATCCATGGACATATGGGTAGTTTATAAATTTAAAAATTTGCTCGACATTCATTCTTTTCCAGGATTTTAAATCAGTTCAAATGCATTTCCACAAATGTCTCTGCTTAAGACTTTTACAGAATGCTCACAGCTACAGGTTTACCTATTAAAAATACACTTCTGTGTTAAACAAAGTTGTCTTCTCTATTAAAATTGACAGCCAGGTCCATATGTTCCATAAAATAATGGAAAGGGTCACTGTGAACAGTGCTGCAATGGATCCCAAAGTTCTTGTAACCTCCCTTGTAGTAAATTCACGGGAACCTTTCAAAGAATATTGCTTTGCAGTTCAGTCTTACCTCTCACACAGAGCGGAAAAACCAGCCAAAACCAAATTCTGATCACATTGGCTTGTACAGGATTGCAAATATGTGCGATAGATTTCTTGCCACTTCAAGAAGGAAGAAAACAACTTTTCTGTAAGATGGTTTAGGAGCTTGTATTCAGTCTGCCCCAGCATTTCTTGGCTTTAGTGGCACATTCCTGGCCCCTCGGTGTCCCAGCAATGCCCAGTGGAGCCAGCACAAGCACTGCTTTACCCCACCAGCGCCGGGTTACCCACTGCCACCCTGCCCGGCTGTAATGAGTCTTTGGGCAGTGAGTACTGCACGCCTTGAGTGGTGCCAGTCTGGCAAGGTGAAGAAGCACACAGAGATTTAAGTCTTGTAAGACTCAAGGTAAGGTAGGCAGGACCATTCTCCACTGTTGGAATTGGTGGTGGTGTGTTATATGACGGTAGAGGAAATGATGTAAGAAGAACGGGTCCTGAGATGAGTTAATAGTGTAGATATGAGGAATTATCCACTGGATACCTGCAATGGAGAAGATGACTTCCAATACCTTTTCTCTCAATTTACATTAACTGGTGATTGGATAAAACATGTTAGAGTTTTAAAAGAAAAGTCTGAGACCTGCTCTATTTGTCCAAGTCTCATTCTCTGCAAGAGGGTTTTTTGTACAGTGACAGTCCCACATAGATGTAACCACTTACATACAGCCATATGAGGGGTAGGACTCACTCCTGTCCTTAGAAGAGGTTTCTTTTCCTCCCTAAATACTGTGGCTCACTCTGGGTTCAGAATTCCACTTTAGAGGCCAGGGACCCCAGGTTTTTTCTTGATGTTGTCCCAAAAATCTTAAAAAAGATTTTTTCATATATTGTGCACTTCTGTGGTAGTCCATTTAGTCTCCTCTGCCTTCTACCTTACTCTTTTTTCTTTTCTCAGAAACTATGCTCAAATTCTCCCTCCTTCTCATCTAATTTGGAAGGTCATAGGTCATCTAGTGTTGTTAGTAGAGGTTTTGTGGAAAGGTTGCAGCATTTTTTATTTGCAAGGGAAACTAACTGCTGTCAAACCTATGTATCAATCTGTGATTCCTGCCATTTATTCTTTTGGGACATTATGAAAACGTGGTAAACTGGCTAGTCCCAGTGTCATCTGATTGGCTTTTCGTACACTTAATTAACAGTGGAACATGCCTAAGATTTCACTCATGGCTACACTTCGTGTATAAGCTGGGAAGTTATATTATTTCTTTCCATTTGAAGATCTAGGATTCACTAGGTGGACACAGTTGTCACAAGTTATGACAAAAAAAAGATGATGTTACAAGAAAATACTTGAGTAATCAGTGATAGTCTCCTGACTCTATTTTCTAAATATGAGCAATCAATCTTGTAGCCAGCCTAAAGCTGACAGCTCAATAGTTCATCCAAACACGCACACATCTAATCTACTTAAAATATTTAGAACTTTAATATTTTGGATTAGAATATTTTTACTCTCTGCACCCACAATTTCATATGCTGTGCTCATGTCGGCTCTTGCAGACAAGGTGAAAGTAGGTTCCAGCAGCACTTGGAATTCCAGCTGCTGCAGAAAGTTATGCCTTTCCTCCTGTGTCACTTCGAAAGCACAAGCTCCAGGACAATATTAAAAGCAGCATAGTCCAATAGAGGTCCCACACTTAATGTAAAAGGACAAACATGTTTTGTCTGAAATGCAAATGTCATTATTTCCATGTTGTCACCTCTACTTGGATTTTTTTTTCTGAGAGTTCATGGAGCGCTTTCCTATGATGGATGGTACGTTTTTACCTAGAGTTTCTCACTAGCCTGCCAGTCTTTTAAGCCAACTTATTCTTATACAATCTTTCCCCAGGCTTGGCTACCCAGAGAGCTGCTGCTTTGGTGTAGAATATCCTTTGTGCTTATTGCCATTCTGAGCAAAGGCAGTCGCGTGCAGAATGTGGCACTGCCAGCTACTGCTTCCACCATGCTACTAGTTCTCCCCTCTATGCCACTCGGATCAGACTTGAAACAGACCTATCATCAATCCACCGTTTTGGGGACAGAGGTATGGATGATCCTTTTTCTCCCCAATATAGGAAGAATTCAGCCTATGTTTGTCTTCATCCTCTGCGCTTAGATGCTAAGAAGTGCAGAAATCCCTTCAGATTCTCTATCCCAGATCCACTCCTAAGCTGCTGAATTAACTGCTGCCCAAAATAAAAAGAAACTCAGGTACCTTTACCATTTACTTATGATTGTTATACCTGACCTACTGTACATCTTAATTCAGTCTTCTTGTTTTTTGTTATTGTTCTGTCATTGTTTTTTTAGTGGAGTTTTCTTTGCTGCTGATACTGAGACATTTGAAATAATTGTTTCCTCCACTGCCAGAGACTAGTTTTCTTCTCTATAACCTCTCAGCTGAGCTTTCCAATGTATTTACTTCCCCACAAAAATAGCTGCTAAATTTCCTATTCTCTTCTTTCAGTGGGAAATTATCCTCCACCATCTTAGATAATCACGAGCCTGTTGCAGTCCAGACATATTAAAACTTAGCGATTTATTGTAGCCAATGCTATGTGATTATAGTATTTTAGCAGCTAGTGCATTTTTTGTGTGCGTAAGCTGTTAAATATAACAAAGGCCTATTGTGTTCAATGTGGGAAAGCAAATAATTTTTAAAATGTGATTAATTGTGTAAGTATGGACCTTTTAAGTACATGTGGTAAGCCCTATGCTATGAGAATGGCACTTACTGCTCTCTCAGCATGAGGCTGACGAAGTAAACAAAAAGTTAAAATACAGCCGATAGTCTCCCTGGCATTCATTAACATAGCATAGAAAGCAGAAACTAGCCACATTTTATATAAAAAGACTCCAGAAATCTGTGTCTACTTACATTAACATTAGTCAATTGGTGGGTGCCAACTATGCACATAGCATGTTTTATTTATAGGTCTATATAGTAGTCAAAAACATTCTATCACGGAAATGTGTTATTCATTAATTCATATTTTGCTCAGCCTTACTTTACTTCTTGAACCCATCCAGGTGTTTTTTAAACGATGAGGGTAATTTAATACCAAACAGCATTCACATTCACCCTATTTTTCAATTCCATGTAACTAAATATTCCTCCTGATTTTGTCTATCATTTACCTTTAATTAGCTCACATACATTGCAAACTAGAGTTTGTCTGTGTTTTTATGACAAAATTCCACACAATGGTAAAAAATTAAGGTGGAATAAATGTTCAACTTGCTGAATTAGAGTATTTAACATTAACTTTTTCTCAAACATCCATTCTTTATATCAACTTGAATGGTAAATAGGGCTATAGATATATGCTTCTGGTGCCTAATTTGTTTTTAAAGTGTTCATTTAAAATGTTTTAAATGGTCATTTCAGCCCACTGTTTCAAAGCTCCGTATGAGATCTAGTCACACATTACAGAACATAGATCATATCAAATGACCTCAACAAATCCAGCAACATGCAATGTATATGTGTTTTCACTAAAGGAGCTTTATAGGTTTCCATGACTTAACCTATGAGGTTTAAGGGGGTTTAAGGAGGAAAAACAAAACCCTTTTCTTGTTGGTTCTTTTTATCTTATATGTGAATGTGAACTCGACAAAATTTAATTTTAATCATAAGGAAAAATTAAAACAAAGTTGAACCAGGAACAATATATCAACACTAAATCCTGTCAATTATGGCTTATTACCACATTTGTCATGTGAATCAGTTATTTATCAATAGCAGCTTTTTGCATTTGCCAGGCACAGAACCTTTGCAATTCAGTGTATGTAAATATTGGTGTCGAAGCTGCCTCTGAAACACCACCACTGGGGAGAGAGAAATCTTACTGCCATTAAGACACACAAGCCTTCAACCTCTGAAGAAAAATAACCGTTAAGGCCAGCAGCAACTTTTTATAATTAGAGTTGATAGAGGAGGAAATGTCAACATTGTAAATATTTTCTGCTGGGGTGCAGGGTGTTAAAATGGAAGCTTTTGATGCAAATTCACAAGTTTTTGCTAGCATCCTTGAAGTACAAAAATATTTTTCAGCCTTACTTTCAGGGCAAGAAAACTGTTTCCTGTTAGATGTTTTTGTTTTCTTTTAATTTATTTTTTAATTCAATTGAATTTATTTTAATTTAATTTATTTATTTTCTTTTTTTTTAAACTAATGACCATGCTGTCACATGTTTTCTGCATGTCTCAGTTCTCAGATATAGATAGACTGAAAAATTATGTTTTTCCTCTTCTGTGGAAACTATAAATTCTCAACCACTTACAATATCCTTCCTGAGGTTCACAGTCCCAGATAAACATGCCCTGTTTTGTGGAACAGTACAATGTTTTAGAAGGCCTTCAGGTATAGCCAATATTTCTTGATCTTCTCTGCAGTCTTTCCAGAAGGATTTCACAGGATGCAACTAGACATTTGAAAGGATAACCAGAACAAGTGCAGTCCCACAAATTCCTGTTTAAAAACTTGAATATTGTGTTTCACACAAGTTTGTCTTGTAGAAGTCTCTGACAGAGGTATCACTATCTGTCTCATTTCTTGTATGATTTTTAAGGCAAAAAAAAAAAAATCAGGCGGAGTTTAACACCTTTTATTTCATCGGGCTGTATGAGATTTAAGGGCTCATCTCTTCAGACTTACCCAGCTGTAGCAGCGTTCCTGTTACAGTGACTCTGTTCCTTAGCCCAGCGTTTTTGGATAGGAAGATTGCAGCTGCTCATGTATTTGGAAAAGTAAAGACAACTTCAGGGTCACATTCTACAAACTGAGGCTAGGTTAAGTCTGAAGGACCTGATCAATAGACCGGACTGAGGGACAGCTGAAGAAAGCCAGAGTGTTTCGATGGAAACATTGGCTTTGGTGAAACTTTCTTATTAGAAACTTTACCCCTGACTTTATCAGCTGCCTGAAGTCCAGAATGAAGGACCCTCTGCTACTCCAGCGAAAAGCAGCCTTTCTTTAACAGTGTTTCCCTATAAATAATAGTGGTCATAGTCATTTGCCAAACACTGACTTTATGAGTCATGAAAAGCATTTGGGTCTAGCATGCAATTTAGACAGAGATTATATTTCCATGTCCAAAACAAACAACCTTAATCATTACACATTGCTATTATTCAGGTCTACACTTGAGCTCCCTGACCCAGCCCAAGACGTCCAGACTTCCTTCTCTCAGGAGAAAGGGAAAGTCATGCCTGCAGTGTAAAAAAATTGCATAGCCTTGGTGCAAGAAATTACACCAAAAAGGCACTGAGGGAGAAAGAAAACCAAGACCAAATATATCCCTGTTAGAGAATATTACACTGAAATGGGATCTGCCTGTTGACAGTAGTCCTTGTCTTTAGACAGTATTCTTTCTTGAGACAATTTTTGAAAAGGAAAATATCTCTGCTTGCTGCTGAGGCTACTGCTGTTCAAAGACCACTGTGTTTAGCATAGTCAACACCTAAGACCGAGGACATATCCGGAATTTGCATCATCGATTCATCTTCCAGTAAGAACATGGTCCTAGACATAAGCAAAAGGACAAAAAAGTCTTTTTGCACAGAAAGAGCTGAGAAAAATATAGTATCTTTCCTATATCTGATTTTGAACCTGATGGACCAAGACACATGAGCCTTATATAATATATATATATATGTCTCCAGTATTTTTCTAACAGGTGTTTAATATAGAATTACCAAGTGGAAATCCTTCAAGATACATACGTAATCACTCAATTTTAGATCAAAGCAGAGTTTGTCTTCCCATATTGCCTTGAGATATCCTTCCATGAAGTCAGCCGTATAAAATAATGATGATGATAAAGAACTGGATGAATCTTCTGGAAGCCAGGCAAACCCTGCCTTCAACACAGCAGTGATTCATGCACACAGCGAGCATCCATATAGGCTGGTTACACTGCTCTGTGTTTTGCCTGATGTTCCTTAATAACGTTTACTAGCAATGCTGAATCATCTGTAACGTACGTGTAAACAGTTAAGCTGCAGGTGTTTTTTAGGTTCTACCACACTGAGATGCTGAGGACTCCCCCAATTCAGTTTCTGATTGTTTACAATCTCCTGCTGTGCCTGCAATATGCTTGAATTGTACTTAAAACACATAAATCTGCCTTCAAAGGCAGCTTGGGAGGCAGAAGTGTGGCTAGGGAATTTTAAATGGAAAGGACAAGCAATGGCTACAAAGAGCTCAGTTTTTAGTAGTAGGTGTTGCAGTTTGTTCCAATTACAGCACACACTAGAGTGTGAAATGTTCATGCCAATCTAGTAAAAAGAAAAAGTACACGCAATGCTGAAATTAACACCTTTGTAATTACAGACAAGCTCCTTTACTACTACCCAGCAAGTGCAGCTGAGGCGGGTTTGGAGAAACGCAAGCGTAACAGGTTGTGCAATAGGAAATGTGACTTTTTTTTCAATCTGACTTGATAATTGGAACATTCTTTGGCAGCCAGATAAAATCATTTGCATTTCTGAGCAGAAGAATTTAAGAGTGTACTACATCTATATTTGCCGAACTGAAAACCAGACAAAAAGGGTTTTTTTTCAATTAAATGACTTGCATTCCCCTTCTTTCCCTCATGTACCATTAAGATCACAAAACTATACATTTGGCATTCTTCAACATAATTTATAGCTCTTTTTGCAAATCAAGCCAGTAACAGGCCATCACAGCGGCAAACATGCCTTTCATTTGCATTGAGTGAGCTGTCTCAGACTCACGGCAGAATGAATAGCTGGATATCCCCCAATAATCCCAGCCCCTTACTGTTCACACACATTCTCAGTGACTCATCCAGGAAAATATCACTGAGTGTGTCGTTTAATTTTATTCATGTTTCCACTATAACCCTGCAGAGGCTTCTTAGCGCTTGTAAGATTATTTTAGTTAGCTTCACTTGCCAAACAGATCTTTCCCCACTTTATTATATTGTCATTATTATTTCTACTCTATAGGAAGTATACTGCCACATATCATATATCAAAACATTACTAATGCCATTACGACAATGCCAAGACAATTCACATGATGTGCATGAAAAGGCAGCTCAGTTCTTCAGAGAGCCTTGAACATTAGCTGACCAGTTTCCCTGCAACTAGTGTCGTATGTGGATGCCAAAGCCAGCAACAGACATCCCGTCCGGGACAGGAGAAGGAACCTCTCTCTCCTCTGAAATAAAGGCTGAGAAGCAGAGACACCACCCTGTAGCTGAGGAGCTTTTGAAAAAACCAGCATGCTCTCATCCAAACGCTTTTTAGGTTTAGTTAATGTCAGGATAGGTCTTCTGTGGAAGGTACCATTGGCCAGGATTTAAAAAACTTGCAGAATGCAGAAACCTTTTGACACAACTGTAACTTTTTGTTTGCGTAGGTGTTTTTGCATAAAGGGGAGAAAAACTGTCCCATCCAATTATATCTCAAAGGGCAGAAATAAGGCCACGGGCGACCTTAACGCTGGCATTTCCTAACCTCTTAAACCTTGTCTCTGTGACATCATTCATTTGACAATGTATCTTCCCGTAATATAATGAGAAGTCTCTTCACAACACATCCTCTAAGTCTCCAAGTCCAGCTATTCCCATCTGCTTGAGCAGGTAACCCAATGCACTACAGTTCTGACCTTTACTGCTGATTTTTTTTGGGGGGAGCAGCTGAAAGGAAAACACTAAACCTGCTAAAATGCTTTCATTTTTATCCTTTCTTTTATCTAGTTTAAAGTTTCTGGTAATCCTAACATACTATATATTAAATAAACAGTAGGTGTGTAGGTTTTGGTATTGGCTATCACTATTAGCACCGCCTGACTATAATTAACCTAGGAAGAACTAGTGTTCGGTCTTCCATTACTGCAGTCCGTGTTGCTTTTCATTTGTATATCTTAGCAGAAAATATAGTGTATCTAGTCACCATAGGAACACATTCCCCATCTGCTGTATTATCACATTTTTTCCCCTTGACTTCTGTAGATTGCAGTCCTCTCTACTATGTTGTCAAGATATGTAGGGGCCAATTTCCTCCCCATCTAAAAGGAGTTATGACAGACATGAAAGCGGCCCTGTTTCTTAACTCTTAGAATTCCATGACTTTTCAAACGCACACCAATTCCTTCCTTTCTAGTCTTTCTAGCAATATTGCTTTTGAAGCAAGTGAGTTGGGAATTGTGTCAAACGCTTTTTAAGGAAAAAATGCAGTTTCTCTTTGCAAAAGTTTCTGTCTCATTATGCATCGTGAGCTCCCCTCTGACCAAGCCATATGGCTCATCATTAGAGTCACATGCTGCCGTGCAATGGGAAGAAGTTTGCCAAGAAGCCTAGCCCGTATGAAAGCATGGGAACCGGGGGGCACTACTCAAATTCCCATGAGGCACAATAGGCCAAAGCAGATTAATGTTGAACTGACTTGAAACACAGTGTTTGGGTTCGGTTCAAGAAAATAAAACACTTTGATTTAGTAAGTCAAAACTAAACATAGACATTTCCAAATTGAATTATTTTGGAACATTTCATTCCAAGAAAAAATTGTGATATTTCAACTTTTTGTTCCTTTTCTGAAGGAAAATCATGTTGAAATACTGTTTTTTCCTGTGGGATATTTTTTGTTCCCAGCAAGGAAAAAATAGCTTATACAAAACAACAAAATTATTCAAAGTCAATAATATCTGTGTATTGTATTCCGTGCCTTTGCTGCCAATTTTTTTTCAATTTAAAACGTAATGAGAATTAGCATAAATACATAAAAAGAAGGAGATGGAAACATTTCCAGTGTAGTGAGTTACTGGAAAGTGAAAAAGACTTATGCTCCATACATAAAAGTCAATTAGATAATCTGAAGTAACAAAATTTTTAAACAGAGACACGACATAACCACAGGTTATTGTTTAGGCTTCTGTTTTTGGTTTAGACAAGTTATGGTCTGCTCTGTCTAAAGGAATTTAAAGCAGTTTTAATAGTTCCTTAAGTTTAGGAATATGGAAATACTGGCCTGAATTTTCTGTGATTTAAGATCAGCCTCTGCTATCACAGGTAATCATACTGTATATTTCTTTGCATGAATTCATCAGGTTTGATCTTAAAACTACTTAGTTTTTGCTCCTACTAATCCTAATTGGACAGTAAACCTTTTCTGCTACAAGCCATTAGAAGAAAGCCACAATTTATTAGTGACTAGTATTCACAAAGTATTATTGTCATTATATTCCTTCATGAATATAATTTTCTTTCTCTGGTGTTCCCCCTCCTGATAAATGAATAACTTGACGTTTCCAGCGCTTGATCTCCCTGAGTTTTTTGCCCATCTGCTGTATATTTACTTCTACTTTCACATCCTCATTCCCATTCAGATGTTCTCCTCTCACTCCCATGTTCAGCACCGCTCTCTATAGCAAAAGCCTGAAGACGCAGTCAGTCGGTTTTGCACCAAGTCTTCATTACATTTCATCTCTCTTCTTGCCTCTCTTCTTTCTTACTGCTGAACATCATTTTGCTATGTGCTACCTGGGAGCAGCATCTGGTGAAGTGAGGGATGGTCCCTTCCAGTCTTAGGTTCCTTAAGCGTTCCTCGGTGACCTTCCCAGTCCAAGTGAAGAAAAGTCCAAGCCTACAGGGCTGCTCTTGAGGCCTGGTTTTAATGACAAGGCTTACGGTAACAGAAGCTGAATTAATCTTCAGACTTTCCTCACGGCTGGCTGCCTCTCAGGTTTGTATCTCAGATTCCCCTGAACACATGCCAGAGTCTCTCGTGTTTATTGCACATCCAGGTGAGATAAAGAGTCACTTTCCCCAGTAAAGCACACAAGCTTTTCTAGTTTTCATAATTTTAATATTATTAATCAGATTAACTCCTGGCAGGCTTTTTTTCCAAACATGGTGCATCTCTATGGAAACACAGAACTACATGGAAAACTGAATATTGAACACACATAGTAAAAAGTAATTTAAAATGCTATTGAGGCACATTTACTATTCTTATACAGAGAAGTTATTCATTGGTAAATCCATATAATTGACAAAGCTAACACTTGCAAGACCACTCAAAAAGACTTTGATAGTTATGTTTTCCTAACTTTCAACAGGATTGAACAACTTTGGTGTGTTATTTGAAAGTGCCTGTCACCTAGTTTGCATCAGGAGTGCCCTTTTGAAGCAAAATTATCCCCACTCAACAAGGCTTCAGTTCACACCCCAGAGTGGTCTGGGAGTGCACAGAACTAGATCCTGAAATGGGAAGATGTGCCCTAGGAGTGCCCACCACTGACCTCCAGCAGCTAGCAGGGATTTGGCCCCGAGATCAGGCCAACATGAGCCACAGTGACACGTACCGCGCCTGTCGCCTCCTCAGCACCAGCTTTTTGTCTCCCTGGACGTCTGCTCCTACCAGGGCATGCTAGCTGCTAATGAAGACATAGCCTCAGACTCCCATGTTGTGTGCTTTGCTATCTTACACACTTGTGTTCTAACACGAGGTATAACCGCTGCTTTTCCATTTTGAAACCAGTACTTTCTTTTTTGGCCCAGTTTTTCCAGCAAAGGACAGATGTGGCTGACTATTCAAATTACTTAGTACACAGGCCCAAAAGAGTAGATAAAGCTGTTTCAAGATCGTGGGTATTTAACTTATTCATACATATTTGTTCATACAGCATTTAGTTCCAATCATAACATTAAATTTTTTTGTATTTTGTGTGCCTGTTAAAATCCTAACATAATCATAACCCTTACTTGGAGTAAAGGCTGAGTCAAAAAATTGGAGCAGAAGGGATATGGGGAGGCAAAATTATTTGGTTGTCAAGTGTATTGGATCATCTCGCCTGTCCAAATCCCTGCTTGTTGAAAGGTTTATCCTAAAAGCTGCTGCTCAGTTTTAACCCTCTTTGAAGTCAATTAAGAGCTGAAGTCAGTGGGATCATCGTGCTCAGGCCCTTACCGTCGAGTAGCAGATTCTCTACTGCCTATGTATATTGCAATTATCCCTGTTTCTATAATTACACTATGCAATCATCAGCTGTCCAGGACAAGATCCTTATTAGGTTAATAGCAGAACTTAAAGGGGTCAGGGTGCCCTTTTGGCATGTTTCACATACCCTGTGCTTTTGTGGAAAAAACAAAATCACTAAACGAAATTATACATGGACAATAATTAAATAGCCACCCCAAAGCTTGCCATGTTCCGTTTATAGCTGTAGTCTAGAGATTACTTTTAAACCTGTTTCTTTTTTTCTGTGCTTTTTTGATACTGATAGCAATTGCTTTCAATCATAATTTGGAATAAGTTATTAAACTTATACTGCAAATGCAACTTCAGTGCACAACACTCCCAAATAATGTGAATAGAAGCAGCTCATCCAACCACAGGCTCTTGAACACTTCTGTCTGCAACATTTTAAATAGTTAAATTAAGCAAATATTAACTCCACTCCAGTTGGAGATAATGGAGGAGATAAACTATGCTTTATACAGCGTGAAGACTCTAGTTTTTTTCTGCACCAAATCGTCACAGTTCTTACATCATGTATCTGAGATACAAAACTCAGGATTTTTTCATTTTCTAAGCTTAAAATTTCAAGTTTGCACATTACTTTTATAAAACAGAGCAATCAGAAATATGAGCGGTTGGCACGAGGAAGTGGGTTTTGATAACTTTTAGCGAACTACATTATTTTCTCATTTCTTACTTTTTACAATAGATGTGTCAAAAATGGTCAAGTGAAGCTTTTCCTGATGTTTACACAGTGTTTTTGTATCAATGTTGTAAATACAAAATCAAAAGGGTAAATATTTGTATTCCAATAAAGGCAGTTATTCAGTCTAAGTAATTTAATCTGTGGAAAAGCCTACTATTGTCTATATTGTTTCTTTACCTGGTTATTTTTCTGCAGGTTTATTTTTGTTGTTTCACACTATTTCTCTTCTTTTCTTTTCTTCATTATTCCACAGACTCTAGATTGGCATCATTCAAGAAACAGTGTTATCTGCAATTCTTTGAGCTTCCAGCACTGCTGCCTGGCCCCAGGCTTAGTCCTATAATTGCTAGGAGTTTTTTGCAGTTGGATTACGCTGTGGCCGCTTTTCCCTCTGGTTTCCCCAGAGCATTAACTGTCCCAGTTGCACCTCGTATCCCCACCACTGCCATTCAGCCACTGCCGGACCCTTCTTTCTCTGCCATCAACGCCCAGTAGCTCAAGGTCAGATTTGCTCTTTGAGCTGAATCGCATTATTCCCTTTCACATGCAAAATCAGTACTTTTCCATATGCAATGGTTTGTTGAACGGTTATTTGCTAAGGCCAGAAGTAAGAAATAACAACCAAACAGAAAGTAAAGAATGAGGTTTGAAGAAGCTATAGCCTTAAGAAGACACTGAGTAGCGTCTGTAACTTCTGTAACATATACAATCCCCTCATGTTAGAAGCTGTTTGGGAATTTGTTGTCAGGATAATTGGATGGAAAAAGGGACTTCTGCAAAATGGAAGGTTTTCCAACGGAAATCTAAAGTGCCATTAGAAACATTCCTACTTGCAAAATCAAAATTAAATATACCTTTTTGGGTAGATTTCATTTGAAGTAAAATATTTTGGTTTGCTGGAAAAAATCCCTATTTCTTTTTTAAAGTCAGTTCTGCATTAAATTTCACTTACCCAAAGTCTATAATACCTCACAGGACTTGTAGAAATGGCAGCATAGGTTTTCCTGTTCCTTCTCTGTGAAATAGATAGGCAGACCAGAAAAAACACTCTCATGCTCCTGGTATTCAAACATCTTCCCAGAGGCTTCATAAGCCATGATATTTCTCCTCATTCAGGTAGTGCATGTTTGCGCTGCCAAACCTGCCTGAATAGGTCTTAAAAAACCCAGTCTGATTGCTACATTTAAAAAAGATAGATGGTGAGTATTCTGACACCTGGCCTGCTTCTGGCCATGATAGATTTCTCACTCTTTTGTCAACGTTTATGTCGTGGTTTAGCCCCAGCCAGCAAC
>NW_010536760.1:56579-56861 GCF_000687285.1 Phaethon lepturus | reverse complement strand
AGAGCGGCTTTGGTGGGCACCTGGCATTCAGGACAGGAACTGATGAGGAAACCAAAATATTAGGGAAATGCTTTTAACCAAAGCTCAGTTTGTTGCTTGGACAGTAAAAATACAGCCAGACTTGATGCAACAGGCAAGTCCCACTGAGCACACACTCCATGTGAACAGAAAAGCTGCTATTTTAATGCAGCCTGGGAAACGTGTAAAGGCTGGACCATCTAGAGGTCATCTCTTTGACTGCAGTGGGTTCCAGGTGGACTCCAAGGTTTTTTGAGGAGGAGG
>NW_010536760.1:44763-56403 GCF_000687285.1 Phaethon lepturus | reverse complement strand
AACGTTGCAATGGCAAAGGATGGAAGACATTAAGGATGTTTAGATCAAGAGAATCTACGCTGTACTACATTGTACGTTGTTCTACATTCTCATAGATCAAGAGAATTGTACATTGCAATAGGCTGCCCAGGGAAGTGGTGGAGTAACCATCACTGCAGATGTTCAAAAAATGTGTAGATGTGGCACTTCGGGACATGGTTTAGTGGGCATGGTGGTGTTGCGTTGATGGTTGGACTTGGTGATCTTAGAGGTCTCTTCCAACCTTAATGATTCTATGATTTTATGATATGATTCTACAAGCCAGCAGCAAAGCAGGATATGACAACAGCTTTCAAATGAGCCAATAGTGGTGAAGAAAGAGGTGTATCTCTTCTCTGTGTCTGCTGAGGACAAGATATTTTGGCCTGAAATTGCAGGAAGGTCTGGCTGTGTTAGACATTTGGGCGTACTTTCTAACCCTTCTCAGAATCATTGCTTTCTGAGAAAGATATCCCCAGTGTCTTCCGTGGGCTGACCTTGCCTTTGACTGTGTAGGGTGTCACAAGAAGATCAGATTGGTTCAGTTTGGCTTATGGCTGTGGTTTGGCTGATAGCTTTGACTGATGGTTTGAACTGATGGCTTGCTTCAGTTTTGTCCTGATCCTAACTGAGATCTTCAGATTGCACTGCAATTGAAATAATCCTAGTAACATCATAATAATAATAACAAAAATACTTTGATGAGAATATTTACTGTGAAAAAAATGTAGAGTTTGTGACTGAGAAATCATATTGAACTTTTCATCTCACAGTTTAGACATTGCAAAAGCCTTTTAACGCTAGGACTAGTGATGCATTGGAATAGTTTTCATGGAGGAGGGATGGGAACTCTGGTATTTCTTTCTCTTTTCAAAATAACTTAGGCAAACATTTATTGAGAAGGTCTTGGGTAGGGCTGATCTTGCCTTGAGATAGAGGGATGGAGAGGATAATCTATTAGGCTCCTCCCAACTCTGCCTTTTGTAACTGTGCCTCCTCTTTCCAGCCTTTCGGATACTGTGCTTTTTAATGAGAATCAGCCACCTTTTGGGACTGCTAAAATGAAACTAAAGATCGGTGTGTATTTTGGTTTGTGTTCTTGGGTAGCGATTTCCTGTGTCTGCTGTGCAATATATCTGAACTGAAATCAGGTGGAAGGGCTGCATTTGGCCAGCCTCAGCTCCCTCATCTCCTTGGCTCAGCCCGGACACTTGTCCTGGAAACAAGATCCTGAGGAGTACCACATCTTGGCTTCACAACTGGCTGACATATGTGTCATAAGGTTGTCAAAGATTTTTAAATTTTGTCCACCAGTTAAGCCTGACTTGCAGTTCTGGATGTGCTTAGGTCTCATTCCAGCTCCTCTTTCCACTTTCTTTTTGCAACTAGAATCAGCTGGTCCATGTATGTCAAGATGACAATGTGGACCATGGGTAGAGTGTGATGGGTAACTGAGGATAGAGTGAAAGATGATAGAGCCATCATAACACCAATAAAGCCGACACAATAGGAGTGCTAGAAGGGTCTTTGCAGGTACATGGCAAACGTTTGTGCGTACCTGTCCTCCCTGAGTTACCCTTATATGGTGCTGCATATGATCCACACAGTGGGCGCATCCCAGCCACATAAGAAAAGCCTTAAATGATGCAGGGATGTAACTGCGGAAAGGTGACAGCGGTCATTTTGGGGATTGCTAATGTACAGTGTCACAACATGGTGTTCAGAGTGAGCTGAGCTCTGGATATCTGCTGTTGGATCCCAATAGGCTGGGTAAAACAGAGCTGGGCGTATGCAAAAGATATGTAGATATGACTCCCAGATCCTGCAGGATGTGGGGCTGACGAGTCCATTAATTTGATCTTATGGGCAAACAGCCATGAATGTGTGCAGCAAATGTAAATTATTCACTTTGTTTTCTCATGCCGCAGGTGATAAGATTAGATCAATGTTGCTTATATTCCCTGTCACACAAAATGCAATCAAGTTGAAAACCAACCTCAAATCAATCACTCTTGTGAGGAGTCTTTGAGGAATGCATGTTTTGTGAGAGAATGAAGGGTTATGGATGCTACAAAAGAAGAAGGATGCCTGACTTTCAAAAGAATAGAGGAGTTTTTATAGCAGCCTCAAGTTACGTTATATGAAGTTAAAAAAACCCCAGACCAACCTTCCCAGCTGAAAAGCCTGGGAACAAATGAAACTAAAATAAACCTCTTCAGCTTCATACACAGGAGAAGGTTATTCTTCTCTCAGTTGCTCTAACTTCTTGCTAGCGTAACTCCAAATAATTTATTTGAGTTACTTCTGTTTGTGCCAGCTTTGGGGAGGAAAGATTCAGGCCCAAGCACTGGGTTACCGATTGACTCATCTTTTCCATTACAGAGAGAAAAACAGTGAATAGAGTTTTTAAAGCTGAATCTGGCTTTCAAACTGCAAAATTCATATATATAGATATATATACACACACACATATGTGTATGTGTATATGTATGCATATATATCTATGTGTACATTCTTCCAAACTTCGCTGGGACATATTGGACCTTGTTTTTTTTGACAGGCTCCTGAAATGCACCACTTAAAGAGAATTTATGTTTGAGACAGATCTCAAATGTGAAATTGTTGAAGATTGCTTGACAGCAAGACATGTCAAAGCAAAACTGATGATGCACTCTCTAAAATTGCCTGGACAATGGCACATTCTGGTAACCTATTACTCATGTAGGTTTTTGAGTAAGCATGAATATTCTTCTTTATTTTTTTATGCAATAATTCAAGTGAAGGCTATTTTCCAGCATATTTATATAGAAATATGAGAATCAATTCATACTTCGGATGTTTGGCCTGGACCCCGTGAACAGCCCATAATCTTTAAAAAAGAAGAAAGATGTTTCTGTGAATGAATGTGGCCAATATTTATGTGTCCATAAGCTTACTGGAATAAAATTGTTCAAGTGTTTGCAGGGTAGAGCTATTAATTAAATAAGAAGTAATAATATAGTACATTACCTTGCTGTCTTTCAGAGTTCTTACATGCCTGGAGTATCACATTCTCCCTCCTTTCCTTTCTTGATAGTAAGCACTTATGGGGAAAAAATGTTCCCTTATTTTATATTCTTCCTTTGTAAAAAGGATCCATGGTGAAGGCAATTATAACCCTAAAACTCTGAAGGGTCTTTGCTGTGATATGTGTTCACTGGCTACAATGATAGGAACAGGGCTGGCAATAATGAGTTTACACTGCAACAGGGGGGAATTGGGGCAGGCACTGGGGACAATGCTTCACCAGCTGTGACCGAGGAGCTCTGAACAAGCACTGCAGGTGCTTTGCAGAGGCTCCATCACTCGAGGTTTAAGAACAAGACAAGTGAACTTGCACATGTACAAAAACTTGTGGGAGATTTTAATCAGGAATTAACCAAACTTTATATAGAGAACTGAAATAGGTAGGGCTGATCCTACCCTGGGACAGATGATGGAGGATGTGGTCTCCTGAGATCCTATTTTACCGTGATTCTATGATTTCTCTGAACACATATTTACACTACCTATGAGTCTAGCCTTATATTTTTCTGTAAATATTTTCATACAGCACAAATAAGAGCAATTACTGTAGATGAGAAACACAGTGTGTTTCAGTGGACTACATAAGGTTTCAACCCACATTGCATTTAATGGAAATTATGCATCGGAGTCACAGACCAAACAACGGCGTAGAAAACAAAAGTTGTTAGAAGACTGTCTGTACATTTGGTTGTTGTAGGAAAAAAGTTTTAATTACAGCTAGCTTAGCAAAAGTTTGCTGTTAGTCTGTGAGGAGTTAATCCTGAGTTCAAATCCTGAGACTGGTTACAATATGCATTTGCAACAGTGCGATGAGAAAAAGGGGCAGTGCACGAAAAATTTCTTTCAGTGTGTAAATGACTCATTTGCTTACTGAACTTTATAAAGTTTCTCTCCTGATGATAGGAAAGAGTTTCTCTTTTTTGATCTTAATATCATGGGTGATGTTCTGTTTCAGAAAGATGGCACTAGAGAGGAAGTAACAACATTAAATAGACATGATCACCAGCACTGAGGTCATATTTAAATGACCATTGAAATATATTGGCCATGAAATGTCAGAGACATGTTCACCTGAAGTCAGATTAATTCATGCTGAACATGGCCAACCAGAGTTCAAACCCTGGAAATTCAAGACAAGAAAAAGGAAACTCAAGCAGTCCTTTTAGGACAGGACTTCCAGAAATCCTTTGGAGTTGCTGATGGGATTTTGTGCCTGCATGGAAAGTGTATGGTGGGATAAACTTCATGAAAGGCTGAGCGTCATCCCCTGAAAGTGAGGTTTTATTGAGATTCTCATGCTGAGAACCCAAAAATGAAGCTTCCCAAAACACTGGCAGCTTATTTGATCTTGGGCAATGTACTGGAGATGAATGCTTGTGAAGATTAACTCTGCAGGGATTGAGGAACAGGAAGATGCCTGAACGAATGAAACTCTCCTCAGCTTTGCAAATTTTCTAGAGCCTTTCATGCCTTCATTTATTGTCTGACAGGGCTGACAGGCAGCTTAAACATTATTCCAGTGGCAGTCACATGTACATGTGCATTATACATGTCAATGGAAGTCAGGTCATGAATCTGATTTCACGAAACAGTAACAAGCCAATCAATATGCTAAGTGTCTTTTACACATTTTTTCACCAACAATGGGAACCATTATCCTGGAAACAATATTCTTTGCATCCTAAGATGAACATGGAGATGTAGTCATATCACATTTACTGAAAACCACCAGGTATGAGCAAGACACCTCAGGTAGCTTTGGTTAGCTTACCCCTAAATAAAGGGAACAAAGAGCTTTGTATTTGGCAAGCTCTTTTACGGCAAGCTATCATGAACTGAAAAAATATAGAAACACAGACAATTAATCAGGAGCAGCTAATGTATGATAACACGTTACTGCACAGTAACTCTCATGGGTGAAAGTACCCTAGTTGCACAATGCGAAATAATTGAAACTCAGACCCTGAAGAAAGTGGGGCCCTGGCACACCCCTTGGGAGTGATTAATGAAAATTTCATGGTATAAGGAGTAAATTAAACTAATGAAAGGTAATAATACACTGCCTGGAAGATGAACCCAGTTATAAACCTTAAATGAACTGTACCTTTAGAGGCAGAGGAGAGCCACTGCTTCATTTTGTATCACCACCATAAGCACGCCACGGAAAGGAAAACAGTCAGAAGGTTGCTTTATTTGTGACAACAGCTAGCTGTAAGGCACTTCATGCTTTTAATGTTTTTCAGCTAAGTCAGACAGAGGAAGTTAAGTACGAAAGCTTGCAGCAGGAATGGAAGGAGTACTGCACTCCACATGAAGACAAGACATGTGAGAGTGATGCTTTAAAATATTTGTTATCAAAAGAAGCTGAAAACATAGAAGACTATGACCAATCTAAGACTGAAGAGGAATTCTTGCTTTGTGGGATGCTACATCCTTTGGTAAGAGATCAGAGTGAAATCGTAATCAGGAACTTTTTAGCCAGAAAGTATTGGCAGATTAATAATTAACCCTTGACAATGTGGTTAGGATGCATTAGGGAAAAACAGGGAGAGAATTCCCTCAGACCACAGCCAGAACTGTGACATCAGAACTTGACATCATGAAGCCCCATGCACAGCTGAGGATGTAGCAAGGGGTTTCCAGTGCCATCAACACTAGTGGTGAACCGGTGTTTCCAACCCTGCTGTCATGGTTTAACCCCAGCCAGCAGCTAAGCACCATGCAGCCGCTCGCTCAGTCCGATACAGTGGGACCGGGAAGAGAATCGGAAGTGTAAAAGTGAGAAAACTCATGGTTTGAGATAAAGACAGGTTAATAGGTAAAGCAAAAGCCGCGCACACAAGCAGAGCAGAACAAGGAAGTCATTCACCACTCCCCATGGGCAGGCAGGAGTTCAACCATCTCCAGGGAAGCTGGGCTCCATCACACGTAATGGTTTCTTGGGAAGACAGATGCTGTAACTCCGAACGTCCCCCCACCCCTTCCTTCTTCTTCGTCCCAGCTTTATATACTGAGCATGATGTTATATGGTATGGAATATCCCTTTGGTCAGCCTAGGTCAGCTGTCCCGGCTCCGTCCTCTCCCAGCTTCCTCTGTCCACCCCCAGCCTTCTTGCTGGCAGGCCAGCACGAGAAGCTGGACTGTCCTTGACTACTTAGCAACAACTCAAAACACCAGCACGTTATCGACATTTTCTCATCCCAAATCCAAAACACAGACTCACACTAGCTTCTATGAAGAAAATTAACTCTATCCTGTCTGAAACCAGGATACCTGCCTGCAGTTTTGGGTTACCTATGGGGTCAGGCACTACCTAGAAGCATCCTGTGTAAGTGTACCGTAGGGTTTATGTGGATGGCTATTGATTTCAAGAGTATAACACATGCCTCCATAAATCCTGTGGAACAGTAATATTAGATTAGGCAAACATCAGTGAAAAATAAGTATGTCAGTAAATTATCTAATTCTTGAAGCCATATCCAAATGTCTTCACAAATGTGATCTGGCAGCTGGAATAACCAACTGGAGTGTTACCCTGTAATGGCATCTAACCAGCATCGGATGCAAGCCTTCACAAAACTTTTCAGAAGTTGAACAGATTCATTACAGAATACCAGTATTACCTGTCCAGAAGTAACACAGATAAGATGCCTATAAATACTTCCATGAAGGTGCATGAGAACAAGAGCTCAAGTAGTAGATCAGAGCAACATTTGCTGTTCATAGGCTCCCTGTAGTTGTGCCTTTATATTTAATACTGGATTTTTCTTCCACCAGTTTATCTGGTTGCTTTTTGCATACCAGCAACCTTTCAATATTCACCACATTGCACGAGAAGAAGTATCTGGAGCGTTCTGGAGCACAAGTCTTATGAGGAGCGGCTGAGGGAACTGGGGTTGTTTAGTCTGGAGAAGAGGAGGCTGAGAGGAGACCTTATCGCTCTCTACAACTACCTGAAAGGGGGTTGTGGCGACGAGGGGGTTGGCCTCTTCTCCCAAGTAACTAGCGATAGGACAAGAGGAAATGGCTTCAAGTTGCGCCAGGGGAGGTTTAGATTGGATATTAGGAAAAATTTCTTCACTGAGAGGGTGGTCAGGCATTGGAACAGGCTGCCCAGGGAGGTGGTGGAGTCGCCATCTCTGGAAGTGTTCAAGAAACGTGTGGATGTGGCGCTTCAGGACATGGTCTAGGGGACATGGTGGCGCTGGATTAATGGTTGGACTTGATGATCTTGAAGGTCCTTTCCAACCTAGTGTTTCTGTGATTCTGTGTGATTCTGTTCTGTGAAGTATGTGCATTAACCTCCTGCATTATCGACATCATCACCAACAGTGCAACTACTAGACACTTCAGAAAGGAGAGCCACCCTGCAGGAAGGCCTGGATAGGCTGGAAGAGTGGGCTACCAAGAACCTTATGAAGTTCAACAATGACAAACGTAAGGTCTTGCACCTGGGAAAACTTAATCCAGGAGTGCAGCACAGAATCTACCCGGCTGGGGACCAGCTCTGTGGAAAGGGACCTGGGGGTCCTGATAGATAACAAGCTCGATACTAGTGAACAGTGTGCTGCTGCGGCAAAGAAAGCCAACAGGACGCTGGGTTGTATTAACAAGGGCATCACCAGCAGAGACAAAGAAGTCATTATTCCACTCTACTCAGTGCTTGTCAGGCCACACCTGGAATACTGTGTTCAGTTTTGGTCTCTGCTATACCAAAAAGTATGGGCAGGCTGGAAAGAGTCCAGAGAAGGGCCACAAAGTTGTTCAAAGGACTGGGAAGCCTGCCATATGGGGAAAGGCTGAGAGAATTGGGTTTGTTCAGCCTTGAGAAAAAAAGGCTTAGGGCAGACCTTATCACCATGTTCCAGTATTTATAGGGTGGCTACAAAGAAGATGGAGACTCCCTTTTTACAAGGAGACACATGGAAAAGATGAGGGGTACTGGGTACTGGTTACTCCTGGGAAGACTCCAGTTGGACACAAGAGGAAAATTTTTCACAATGAGAACAATGAGGCATTGGAATAATCTCACCAGGGCAGTGGTGGATTCCCCAACATTGGACAACTTTTAAGATTCAGCTGGACAGGGTGCTGGGCCATCTTGTCTAGAATGTGCTTTTGCTAAGAAAGGTTGGACCAGATGATCCTTAGGGTCCCTTCCAACCTGTGATTCTATGATTCTATTGCACTGGAGATCTGAAAGGCCAGTGACTCCAGAATCTCACTGAACTGTTTAACCAAATGTCCTGATTTTGGCTAGGATAGAGTTAATTTACTTCCTATAAAGTTGGTATAGTACTATGTTTCGGATTTAGAATGAGCATAATATTGATAACACACTGATGGTTTAGTTGTTGCTGAGCAGGGCTTACACTGAGTCAAGGACTTGTCAGCTTCTCATACCTCCCTGCCAGCAAGGAGGCTGGGGGTGGACAAGAAGCTGGGAGGGGACACAGCCAGGACAGCTGACCCAAACTGGTCAAAGAGATATTCCACACCATTCATGCTGAATGATTAAACTGGGAGGAGGTGGCCAGGGGGCCGCAGTCACTGCTTGGGGACTGGCTGGGCACTGGTCAGCGGGTGGTGAGCAACTGCATTGTGCATCACTTGTTTTGTATATTCTTTTACATTATTGTTATTATTTTCCCTTCCTTTTCTGTCCTATTAAATTGTCTTTTTCTCAACCTGCAAGCAAGTTTACCCTTTTTTCCAGTTCTTTCACCCATCCCACTTGGGGGGGAATGAGCGAATGGCTATGTGGTGTTTAACTGCCTGCCAGGTTAAGCCACAACATCAGACCTCAATAGTTAATGAATACTTTCATCATTTAAAGATCTGCTTTCTGTTAGTGCTAATTTTTGTTACTGTTATCACTCTATTGTTATTACGGACATATAGGACTGGGAAAGGAATATGTGCAGAACTGTGTTTCTAAGAGGTTTTGTTATGAGCCTGGTGTATCCAGGAGTGCAGCTACAGCCAGGGCCTGAAGTGGGTAGACATTTGTTGGATTACTTAGCTCCAAGTCACTACTGAACAAACATCTTCCAAAGACCTCTCAGAGCTGTCTTGTCGCTGGTTCCTTTTGATTGCCACAGATAGGTCATACCTCTTTTGCACAATCATCTGGTTTCCAAAGTCATGACCTTTGCCAAAACATCCTGGACTAACTGTGTGACTCTCCAAAGCATCTCCTCATCACATGGCTCGTGGTGACATGGTGCAGCGATGAGCAGGGCTCTGCACCACACTGAATAAGACCACAGCCACTCCCAGCCCTCCCTCCACACAAGCGTGCTGGTGGTGCTGGGGGCTGCTCCCCCATCCGCACTCTCTGAGAACCAAGGCTTGGGTGCAAGAGAGCTTTCACCTCCCAGCTGCTCTCCTGCTTGTCCAGCAGCAAAGAAAAGGAGCTCAAGTTGAGTTAAGGAGTGGACAGAGCTGGGGCAGTCTGGCCTTGGCCACTTCTGGACATTTCTGGCCTCGGTGGCTGAAATTAATAGAATAAAAATATGGCATAGGAGTGGAAGAGGCTTTCAGAGGAGGAAGGCACTGAGGAGCATTCTTTGGAAATCAAGAAAGCAGTCCAGAGAAGGTTGCTTTAAGTCAGGTTGAAATGTTTTGTTCCTCCCCAGGTTCAGTGGTTTCTTTTATTTCCCCTGTATTTAACCCCTTGTCTGTTAGTGTTTGCAGTTAGCTCCACTTTTCAGAGGAAACAGCCTGCTTGAAGTCAGAATGTATCATTTTAGAAAAGCAGAAATACAGCATCTTAACATTTTTATTCCTCTTTTTTTGGGAGATGGGTTTCTTTTTTGAATTCTGCCCAAACTGTTGAGTGCTTATGGCTATCCCAGTTTTTCCTTTCATTCTCTTCCCACTCCTCATCAACCAGAGTCCATCTCTCTGTCTTCTGCTAACCCACCCCACCAGCCTCAGTCACCACTTTTCATCCTACTTGGCACTAAGCTGAACCGGCACCACCTGGGATGGTGGATGCAAAGAAGGGGCCTGAGCCTGCGGCTGAGTCAATGTCCCACCTGTAATGGTGACCTCTCATTTCTACTCTACAAGGCTCCCTTGGGAGCATGACTCCCAGAACCAAATTAAAAATCTGATGTCTTTTGCAAGGAGCATGCAAGAGCTGGTTGTGTGATATGGCCACAGCTGATTTGGACATGACAGCTTGAGACCTTGCAGGCAATAAATGATCTGGGCTGCTTTGCTTCTCTCCATGGAAGACTTTGAGGTGGGATGCTGTGATGCAGTCCAGCGTCAGATGCTGTGGCAGGAAGGTACCTTGCCCCTCTTCCCATATGTTGTCTGTAGCCCAATGGGGCAGTGCCTCTTCCTGGACATCTGGAGCAATGTATTTAGATCTCCTCAGGTCTGAAGAAGGCTTTGAATCACAGACTTTTCCACACAGGTTTGAAATCCTCTGACAAGGCCTCGATGAGGGTGGTTCTTCATTAGCTTCCTCATAAACAAGTACCATGATCTTTGATTTTCCTTCTAGGAAAAGAAAAAGATCATGAATCACAAAGTGCCTCGGTTATGAGAGCAGCTCTGTTTCACCTTTCACTCTGGGTGCCTCTGAACAGCCCTTTGATGCCTATTTCCTGTGGCAAGTGAAAAAGAGAATAGATATATGGGTACACATTTTTACTGTTTTTCTTTTACCCTGTTTTTGATGATTCAGTAGCACCCGTCAGACCCCAATACCTTTCCCTGCTCTGTGTTACCTTCCTCTGGGGTGAACGCATCGGAGAGAAGACGGGAACCAGCAGATAGACCCCAGCTGTGAATTCCCTGGGACTTGGCAGCTGCATGTGGGAAAACTGCAGAGTGGACTTGAGGCCCCACGATGTAACTGGGACTGGTTGGGAGACCACAGACTAACTGCTCCGGAGGTTTCTGCTCTAGTTCATTTTCCTGTTGCCTGGGCATCTCTGAGGGTGAATTAGTTGGGGGAGGCGAGGGAAGAGTAAGAAACCCTCCAGCCTCTGCCTCCCCACGGAGCCCAGAGGAAGAAGATACTGTCTCTGTGGTTAGAAAACCAGACAGGTGTCAAACGTTTGCATTCGAGTCCTTAGAAGAAAAAATTGTCACACGAGCTGTATCATAGCTTGCGGCAAAGCTTTATCTGCTGGGCCCACCGAGGGTTGGTTTGAGGTGAAAAAACGTAACACCCAAACACAGTTATTTGCCTCCTGCAGAAGGACACTGGCACACTTTTCTATCTTGGGTGTTTCAGGGGTCTCTCCTTGATCATGGCAGAGCAGGGGCTGAGCACCAACCTTCCCTGATATGTGGCCTGCAGCTCTGGAGGAGAAAGACAGACAACAGGAGCAAAGCAACCCCCTGAAAATCAGACTTTCTGTTTGTGCCATTAAGAAAAAGGACTGTTCAGTCTTTCTTTTTTTTTTGCTTTAATAGGTGAAATTCAACTCCTTGATGAACCAAAGCAGAGTGTGATAAATAAGCATGGTCTTGGCGTACAGTCATTTTTCATCACGGGGAAGAGGCAGAGGGGCATGCTCTTTCTGTAATTATTT